>NC_044309.1:141127617-141311636 GCF_007474595.2 Lynx canadensis | reverse complement strand
CGCGGTTGCGTAGCAGCTGCGAGGACGCCGACTGAGCCGGAAGCGGAGCGCGGCGCGGAGTAAGTCCCCGGCTGGCCCGCGGGGTCCGAGGCGGGACCGGGTCGGAGAATGACGCGATTCGGGGCGGAACGGGGACTGGGGCGGGACGCGACCGGGGCGGGGTGGTCCGGGGACCGGGACAGGATCGGGATGCATAACCGGCGGGCGCGGACTGGGGAATGGTTGGCCACAGGCGGGCCAGCCTGCGGAGTCCGTGGTCTTATTTGTTTCCCCCCAGCAGGCTCAGCGTTGGGACCCACCATCCCTAGGCCCTAGGCAGGAGAAGGACGCGTCGTTGGGTGCACGCAGCGATCTGGGGGCGAGGGCAGTCCAGCCTGACAGGGAAGGTTGGTTCCGAGATGTGTTGAATGCCAAAAAAAAAAAAAAAAAAAAAAGTTGAATGAAAGACAGCTTGCGCACTGGATGGTGAGGACAGTGACAACCATTGAAACTCTTCGAGCTTGAAGTTAACAAGGTTGGGTTTGGCTTTGGAACAGGTCACTCTGCTCCAGGGTGGAAGTGGAAGGGGCACCCCTTCATTATGCTTACCAAGCATCTGCCGCTTCCCAGGCACTGCTCATGAAGCCGAGGGTACCTGGGTAAACAAGGCTCAGTACCTACCTGCGGAGAGGCAATGGCACTGCAGTGGTACAATCAGGGAAACTCGGGATCCTGTTGGTATTTTACACCCTCCACGATATTCACACCCCTGCCGTCGCTCTTGCCACAGTAGGCTGCCAACATCGTGTCTCCTTTCTTCTGAACCCAGCACAAGGTCTGCTCATGGTGAATGCTCAGTAAGAGCCTATGGCGTCGTTTCTGTGTGCCTAATTACCTCAGAGTCTGGACTATTGTACATTCTCAGTACAATTTTAAAGGTTCTGTTGGGAGTGAGGAAAGAACAGAGCTAGAGATGATGTCACACCTAGATGTTGTCACTGGGTGGCCGGCACTGTCTTGTACAGATGAGGGATGTGAGGATTGATGTTTGGGGTGGGCAGGACTTAAGTATTTGTGTTTTCACATGGTATTTGTCCCTGTGTGGCAGAATCTACTAGTCCAAGTCTGGTAGGCAGTTGCCTACTTGAGTCTGCTGCCAAGAGAAGCAATCTTGGTGTAGGTACAGATTTGGCATCGTCAGCAGTTAGAAGATACTTGAAATAACCTTAGAGAAGAGGGTCTGTGGAATGTCCACAGTGAGAGAGGAAGAAACAGCTACTGATTGAAGCAGGGTGAAAAGTGAAGGGGAGGTGAGAGGCATGAGGTGGGTGGTCAGGAATGCACATTAGGTGTCTCTGGCTGTGTGGGCTGTCGTTCAGTGAGAAGAGCTCAGGTTTACAGAGGACTGTCTCTGTCTCACACTGATTGTATGACATGGGCACTGGCTTTTGTCCTTGTTTTACCAGTGAGAAACTTGTCTATGTACAGTTTGTAAAATACTGTCTTTTGAGGTGGGAGTGGAAGGTGTGGCCGTGAACATAGCTGTCGTAAAGAGATGACATAGGGTCCACCACCTGAAGAGAATTTGGGTGGGGACAAGATTACAACCCCACAGTGAAGCAAGTGACAGCCAGGTTGGTGGTGAGTAGAGAAGGATGTAAGTGTGTCCTTGGGCCCTGCTCTCATCAGCTCCTTCTCTCCCCAGTCCAGGAAGAGGAAGAAATAGATTTGGAAACTTCCCATCATTTTAACAACAGCCTCTTCTTGAACTTCCCAGACAGTGACAAGACCCCCTACACACACACCTACCCCAGGCTGAACAGCCAGGAGCCGGGAGCCAATGGCCAGCGACAGAGCCAAACCCTGTGAGCTCGACCAAGAGAAATATGATGCTGATGACAACGTGAAGATCATCTGCCTAGGAGACAGCGCTGTGGGCAAATCCAAGTATGTTGGGAGATGAGGGAAGAAAGACCAGTCCCAGCGCAGGTCAGGGTTATTAGAAAAACCTGCTGGAGGCACAGAGGATCATGACTTCTGTAGGGGTGGTAGGGAATAGTCTTGGTTGGAGCCCAGGTTGGGGGGGGGAGGTGAGGGGGAACACATCAGCAGCTGTGTGTGTTGCAGGAGGGCGGAGCAAGTCATAAGGACTGAATAAATCAAGCTTTTTTCCATGAGTTCTAGCAGCAGATATGGGCAGGTCACCCTGGAGGCTACTGAAGCAGTCCAGGGTGAGGACATCAGAGCCAGGGGATCCTGCATGTGCTGTGTGGGCGAGTCTGTGAGGCAGAAACAGTGGGAATGGAGACCCGGTGACAGATTGATTAGAAGTGGTGCAGATGCTTTCTTGGAGGAACCCATCCAGATTAAGCAGAGTAGAAAGAAATGACGACTGGCTGTGATCAGTGTGGAGACTGGCTGCATCATAACTGGCTCCAGTGCCCATGTGCACAGTTTGGGACTCCCACCTGTAGGGCTGAGGAGGGGGCTCTACAGTGCTGGCAGATCCCATGCCTCCCATTCTGCCTTCTCAGCTTGAGTCTTGTCTCCTAGGTGCTCCAGAGCTACCTTGTCTTCCAGCTTCATCATTTATTACCTTACCCTTTGATTCCAAGGGCTTTGCTGGTTTTTAGGCCATCTTCATGAATTCACATTCTCTCCACCCTACCCCATACGTACACACTGCAGCTCTAGTTTAGCGTCTTGCAGTGACTCTGACCGTCCTCAGCAACATGCCTGTACAACGAAAATGTGAGTGAGTGTTGTAGCATGGGGAGATTACATAGTAAATAACACCCCCTTTTTCCCCAACCAAGTTTAGTATTTGCCAGCACACAGGGAGCAGGAATGGCAGGCAGGCAGGGAGCAAGCTGTCAGCTCATTAGCAGATGGGGGCCGTAGAGAGTGTAGCTTGGTGTGAGCCCCAACATGGCCACCTTGCCAGCTTCCTTGGTGCTGCCCAGCCCCAAGTTCAATGCCAGTTTCTTACAAGCCTCACTTAGGACGACAAACACAAAGTAGTAATACAAGACTTAATCGATTACCACAGTGTTGGCCACTGGGGCCGCCCCAAGCGCCAGACTTTCTCTGAAATGCCTTTCTTGTTCACACAGCACATTCGTGCCTCTTGATTCCATTTCCTGTTTGCACCTGTGTTTCTGGCCCCCCAAGCCTCTGTTGAGGGTGGACTCTAATGATGTAGTTCTTCCACTGCTTGTGAGCAGGCGTCCTCAGATCTGGTCACTGCCTCCTGAGGGGGGCTTTTCCTTCGCTCCTGCATGTGCCCCCATCCTTTCTCCATTGTATAATCTTAGTTCTCTGATGAAATATTTGACCGTATATGTGTGGGCTTATTTCTGGGCTCTCTATTCTGTTCCATTGGTCTATATATCTGCTCTTAGGGGAGTATCATTAAGATACGATCCTACATTTTCTTCTCAAAGTTTTATAGTTTGGGGCACCTGGATGGCTCAGTCGGTTGAGCGTCCGACTCAGTATATCAGCTCAGTTCATGATCTCACAGTTGTAATATCAAGCCCCACATCGGGCTCCAGGCTGAGCATAGAGCCTGCTTGAGATTCTCTCTCTCTCTCTTTCTCTCTCTCTCTCTCTCTGTCTCTGTGCCCCTCCCCTATTCACATGCACACTCTCTCTCAAATAAACAAATGTTAACAAGAAATAAAAGTTTTATAGTTTCAGCTCTTAAGTTTAGGTCTTTGATCCATTTTGAGTTAACTTTTGTATATGGTGTGAGGGAAGGGACTCACCTCCATTCTTTGGCATGGTAATATCCAGTTTTTCCAGCATCATTTGTTTAAGAGACAATGCTTCCCCCCACATTAAATGGTCCTGACACCCTTGTCAGACATCAGTTGACCATGTATGTGAGGGTTTATTTCTCAAGTGTCTATTCAGTTGGTCTGTATGTTCATATTATTTGTGCCAGTACCACACTATTTTAAGTATTATAGCTTTGTGTGAAGGTTTGACCTCAGGGAAATGTGAGTCCCTCAATTTTGTTATTCTTTCACAAGATTGTTTTGGCTACTTGGGATCCCTTGAAATTCCATATGAATTTTGGGATATGTTCTTTTATTTTGCGAAAATGTCATTGGGATTGAGATAAGGATTGCATTGAATCTGTGGATTGGTTTGGGTAGTGTTATCTACTTAACAACAGTAAGCCTTCAAATCCATGAACACTGATATCTTTACATTTATTTATGTCTAGTTTAATTTCTTTCAGCAGTGTTTTATAGTTTTAGTGTACAAGTATTATGTCTCCTTGGTTAAATTCCCTTTTCATTGCCAGTGTATGGAAATACTATTTTTGTGTGTGGAATTTATATCTTGCAGCTTTGCTGAATTATTAGCTCTATTACTGTTTTTGTGGACTTTTTAGCGTTTTCTATGTATAAAATCATTATCTTTAAATAGAAATAATTTTACTTCCATCTTTCCAATTTGGATGCCTTTTATTTCCTTTTCTTGCAAAGGTGCCTGTGTTAGGGGCTTCTTGCAGCTGGTGTATTTGACTTAAGCACCTGGGTGGCTCAGTCAGTTGAGCGTGTGACTCTTGATTTCAGCTCAGGTCATGATCTCACAGTTCATGGGATTGAGCCCCACGTCAGGCTCTGCACTAACAACATGGAGCCTGCTTGGGATTCTCTCTAAATAAACATTAAAAAAAAAAAAAGAATATACCAGCTATGACCTGATGGATAAGGGTGGATGAGAGGTATAAGCCAGCCCTGAGCTCCCACTTTGGGGAAGTGAAAGCCCTGGGCTTGTTTTGACTGAAGGTGCACTTTCAATACACCCACAAGAAAAAGTCCCAAGATTTATTACTTACGGATCCCAGAAGTGGGAGTGAAATGAGCCAGGGGAAGGGCAGCCCTCCATCCTGGGTCACCAGCAAGCACTTATAAGGTGTTTGGGGGTGGAGGTCACTCACTTTTTGCAGGCTCAAATCTAAGTGGCTGTTTAAAAAAAAAAAAAAAAAATTAATTTACTTATTTTTTGAAGGAGGCTCCATGCCCAGTGTGGGGCTTGAATTCACAAGCCTGAGATTTAAGAGTCACGTGCTCTATGACTGAGCCAGTCAGGCACTCCCTAAGTGGTTGTTTTAGAAGGTGCAGGGAGGGGCGCCTGGGTGGCGCAGTCGGTTAAGCGTCCGACTTCAGCCAGGTCACGATCTCACGGTCCGTGAGTTCGAGCCCCGCGTCGGGCTCTGGGCTGATGGCTCAGAGCCTGGAGCCTGTTTCCGATTCTGTGTCTCCCTCTCTCTCTGCCCCTCCCCCGTTCATGCTCTGTCTCTCTCTGTCGCAAAAATAAATAAACGTTGAAAAAAAAAAAGAAGGTGCAGGGAAAGACAAAGTGGGAACTTGGGCCGGCATCCTAAGCTAAGGTTCTTATCTGCATTTCGAGACTCAGTGTGAGCAGCCTTGTCCTGTTTGTCAGATGCCTGAGCAGCAGCTCAGAAGGGCTGTTTTCTCCCCATGGCGCTTGGACTGGAACTTCTACGACTGTGTTGAATGGAAATGGCAAAAGTCGGATCCTTCTCCTGTTTCTGATCTTAGGGGAAAAGCTTTTAGTCCTTCACAATTAAGTATGATACTTATTACAGTTTTTTCGTATACGGCCTTTATCCTGCTGAGGAAATACCTTCTATTGCTAGTAATTTAGTGTTTTGTCATGAAATGGTGTCAATTTTGGCAAATGCTTTTTATGCATTTATTGAGAATAGGTAGGATTTTTCCTTCAGTCTGTTAATATGGTGTGTTTTTTCCTACATTGAGCCACCCGTAAATTCCAAGAGAAATCTCCCCTGGTCACAGTATATGATCCTTTTCTTAGTATATGTGCTGCTGAAGCAAGCACGATATATGATCCTTTTAATATTAATTTGGTTGCTATTGCTGTGTTGAAGATTTTTACATCTATGTTTAAAGGTACTGTTTGTTTTTCTTGTATGTCATTGTCTGGCTTTGGAATCAGGGTAATGTTGGCCTCCTAGAAAGAATTAGGAAATGCCCCTCCTCTTCAATTTTTTGGACAAGTTTGAGAAGGATTGGTGTTAATTCATTAAGTGCTTGGCAGAATTCACCAGTGAAGCTATCCAGTCCTGGCCTTTTCTTTATGGGAGATTTTTGGATACTGCTTACTTGGTATAGTCCATTCAGATTCTCTGTTTCTTCTTATATCAGTTTGGTAGTTTGCATATTTCTAGAAATTTGTGCATTTCCTCTAGAGTATCCAGTTTGTTGGCATACAGTTATTCATGGTAGTCTCTTTTTTTTTTTTTTTAAGTTTATTTATTTTGAGAGGCAGAGCCCACAAGCAGGGGAGGCAAGAAAGAGAGAGTTGGGGAGAGAGAATCCCAAGCAGGCTCCATGCCGTCAGCACACAGCCCGACATGGGGCTCGAACTCACAAACCATGAGATCATGACCTAAGCCAAGGTCAAGAGTCCAACACTTAAGCGACTGAGTCACCCAGGCGTCGCCATGGGATTCTCTTATCATGTTTTTTGTTTCTGTAAAATTGATGTTAGTGTCCCCAGTTCTGATTTTGAGCAGATTTTGCCTTCTCTCTCTTTCCTTGGCCCAGCTAAAGGTTTATTGATTTTGTTGATCTTGTCAAAGACCTAATTATTGTTTCAGGGGTTTCTCCATTGTCTTTTTAGTCTCTATTTTGTTTATCTTCACTGAAATCTTTACTACTACCTTCCTCTCATGAGCTTGTGTTTAGTTTGCTCTTTTGTGTCTAGTGTTTTAAGGTGTAGTTTGTCATTGATTTGAGATCTTCGTTCATTTTTAAGGTATGTGCTGAACGGGTATAAATTTTGCTCTTGGCACATCTTTGGCTTCATCCTTAAGTTTTGGTTTGCTGTGTTTCATTTTCATTCATCTCAAGACATTTTCTTTTTTTTTTTTTTAATGTTTATTTATTTTTGAGAGAGAGACAGACAGAGCGTGAGTGGGGGAGGAGTAGAGAGAGAAGAAGACACAGAATCAGAAGAAGGCTCCAGGCCTCTGAGCTGTCAGCACAGAACTCACAGACATGAGCCAAAGTCAGACACTTAACTGGCTGAGCTACCCAGGCACCCCAAGTCTCAAGACATTTTCTAATTGTCCTTATGATTTCTTCTTAGACCTTTTGCTTGTTTAATACTGTGTTGTTTAATTTCCACATAGTTGTGAATTTTCTGGTTTTCCTCCTGCTATTATTTTTGGTATCCTTCCATTCTGTTGGAAAAGATGCTTCCTATGATCTCAGTCTTTTTAATTTTATTAAGACTTGTTTTATGTTATCACCTATGTTCACTCGAGAGACGTGCTGCTGCTGTTAGATGTAGTGTGCTCTGTATGTGTGTTAGGTCTGACTGGTGTGTGCTATTCTTCAAGTCCTTGGTTTCCTTGTGGTTCTGCCTCAGCCATTCTCCCCATTGCTGACAGTGGGGTTTGAGATCTTAGTATGTTCTCGTGCAGCTAGCTACAGCTCCCTTTACTTTTATCAGTGTTTGCTTCCTGTATTTGGGGACTCTGTTTTTAGGTGCATATATGTTTATAACTTTTATATTTCCTTGGTAGATTAAAAAAAACTTTTATCAATGTGTAATATCCTTCTTTGTTTCGTAACTTGTGACTGAAAGTTTATTTTGTCTGACTCTAGTACAGCTGTCCCAGCTCCTTTTTAGATACTGTTTGCATGGATTATCTTCATCTTTTGTTTTCAACCTTTTTGTGACTTTGGGTCTAAAGTGAGTCTCTTACATATAGTACGTGCGTGGATCAGCTATTTTCATGTATTCTGCCAGTATCCTCACTCTTAATTGGAGAGCTTTATCCATGGACATTTGAAACAACAGTAATTGAAGCAATTACTGGTAAAGAAGGACTTATTTCTGCCATTTAGCTGTTTGTTTTCTGTGTCTTTTGGTTGTTTTCCTCAATTACTTTAATATTTTTTTTATTGATTTTTTTTTTGCAGTGTGCTATTTTGATTCTCTTTTCCCTTTTTTTGTATAATTCTTTAATTGTTTCTTAGTGGTTGCCCTGAAGACTACAATTAACATCTTAAACTTATAACAACCTATTTGAATAGTACCAGTTTGTTACAGTAGTACACCAACACTCTGTTCCTAGATGTCTCCATCCCAGACCTTCGTTTTGGTTTGTTACAGACTGCATCTTTATATGTTCAGTGCTCGTTAACTTAGATTTATAGTTATTGTTTTATGTATTTGCCTTTAAAAAATTTTTTAATGTTTATTTATTTTTGAGAGAGACAGAAACAGAGCACAAGCCGGGGAGAGGCAGAGAGAGGGAGGGAGACACAGAATCAGAAGCAGGCTCCAGGCTCTGAGCTGTCAGCACAGAGCCTGATACGGGGCTCAAACTCACGAACCTTGAGATCATGACCTGAGCTGAAATCGGACGCTTAACCGACTGAGTCACCCAGGTACCCCTGTATTTGCCTTTTAAATCATATAGGAAAAAGGGGAGTTGCAAACCAAAAGTACAAGAATACTGGCTTTTATATTTACCTACATAGCTACATTTACTGAAGATCTTTACTTCTTCATACAACTTCCAATTACCATCTAGTGCCCTTTTGTGTTAACCTAAAAGAGACTCACTTTAGCATTTCTTGTAGGGCAAGTTCACTGGTAATGAGCTTCATCAGCTTATCTTTATCTGGGAATGTCTTAACTTCTTAATTCTTGAGGGATAGTTTTCGGGATATAGAAATCCTGGTTGACAGCTTTTTTCTTTCAGGACCTTTTAAATATGTCATCCCACTGCCTTCTGACTTCAGTGGTGTCTGATGAGAAAGGGGCTGTTTGTCTTATTGAGGATTTTGTCTTTAGGGTTCAACAGTTTGCCTATGATGTGTCTCAATGTGGATCTCCGGGTTTATCGTGCTTGGAATGTGTGAAGCTTTCTGGGTGTGTGTATTCATGTCTTGTGTCAAGTTTAGGAAGTTTTTAGCCATTGTTTCTTCAGATCTCTCTTTTCTTTACGATGCATATGTTAGTTTGCTTTGTGTTGTCCCACACGTTCCTTAGGCCCTGCTCATTTTTATTCTTTCTTTCTTCTGCTTCTCCAACTGGATAATTTCAACCACCTTATCTTCAAGTTTGCTGACCCTGTCTTCTGCCTGCTTAAATACGTTGTTGAAACCCTCTAGTGAGGTTATTTTGTTTTGTTTTGTTTTCATTGTAATTAATGTGCTTTTGTGCTCCAGAAGTTTTGTTGGGTTCCTTTTCATAATTTTTATCTCTTTATTAATATTCTCATTTTATTCATGTATCATTTCCTGATTTCTTTAATTCTTTGTCCATGAATTCCCTTAGCCCTTTGAGCATATTTAAGATACTCAATTTTGATAATTGATGAGTAATTCCAATGTTTGCATTTCTTTTGGGGTTGATTCTGTCAGATTCTTATTTTCATGAGAATGGGTCATATCTTCTCATTTCTTTGTAAGCTTTGGAGTTGTTTTGATGAGAATTAGACAGTCTGAGTGTTTTAATGTGACAACTTTAAAAATCAGATTCTCCCACTCTTCAGGCATTGCTGATTTCCCCTTGTTTGGGGCTAGAGTCGTCTATTTGTAATTTTTCCAGACTATTTTCACAAAGTGTGTATTCCTTGTGTGTGGTCACTGATGTTTCTGTTCTATTATCTGTGGTCAGATGGTGACCTGACAAAGATTTCCTTAAACTTCTGGCTCCAAAAATAGAAAGAAAAACTAAGATCTTCCTAGCCCTTGAAATCACCAACATACACCAGCACGGGAAACCTGAAGCCTGAGAGAGCTGAGACCTAATTGAGCAAAACATGTGACCCAGACTTATTGAGGGCAATATCTCTCCGGCACCCCAGACCGTAGCCAGAACCTTGGAGCATAGCTCACCAAGTTGGTGCGGCAGGCCTGAGGGATGGGCAGCTGCCGCCGGTTGACACACGTTGCCCTTCTACGGGGATCAGCACTCTGTTGCCACCTAGTGCTGTCCTGCTTCTGTGTGTCCACTCAGGTTCCGGAGTTCTGAATTGGTTCGTTCTGATCATCTTTTCCAGTTTACTGGATATTTCAGGCGGGGGTTGACCCCCCTAGAACCTCCTACTTCCCCATTTCATTAACGGCCTCAAGGTTCATCTCTTCCCGGTACAGATACTCAATTGCTCCCACATGCTTAATTGATGAAACGGTTAACCCCACTCAACTATAGCGATGCCTTTGTCCTAAGGGCAATGACCACACATGTGGTTGCATGTATTTTAAGGGCTTATTTATTGTCTGTCTTGACAGGGATCTTCATCTGTTTTGTTCAGTGTTATGTCATGACACCTACCATAGTATCTGCTAAGTGGTAAGCACTTAGTAAATTTGTTTTTAACTAGTTTGTACTAAAATTGTCTACTCGTCTGTTGAAGAACATTTCCAATGTTATCATTTTTATGATATTAAATACAATACTGCCGTGAGTATTTTTGTGCCTACCATCTTGGGCACACACTCAGGCCTGGGGTGAAATGGCCTAGTTTCAAGATTACCTCAAACATTGAGATATCCAAATTGCTCTCCAAAATAGTTATATTAAATTTATGCTGCTGCCAGCACAGTACAAAATCCCCAACATTCAGTGTCATGTGACTTTCTGAATTGTGCCCAGTCTGAAGGGATGTGAAAGCTACTTCATTTTAATTTGGGTTAAAGTTATTAATTCTTAAAACACTGAGCATCTTTTTATATGTTCATTAGCCATTCGCCTGTTTGTATTCTTAGTGCACAGGCTGTCTGTGTGCTCTCTCACTTGCGTATCAGAGCTGTTCATATTTTCTGTGTATTCATGCTTGTCAGTTACTAGCATTGCAGACATCTCCCAACCTGTGGTTTTTGTTTGCCTTTTTTTTAAATTTAAATCCAAGCTAGTTAACATACAGTGTAATAATGGTTTCAGGAGTAGAACCCAGTGATTCATCACTTACATATATAACACCCAGTGTTCATCCCAACAAGTGTCCTCTCTCATGCCCATCACCCATCTGGCCCATCCCCCGCCCACCTCCCCTCCAGCAACCCTCAGTTCTCTGTATTTAAGGGTCTCTTGTGGTTTTTGTCCCTCTCTGTTTTGCTTTTTTTTCTCTTTTCATTTTGAAATAATACAGATTCACAGGATGTTGCACAGAGTGTACAGAGAGGGCCTGTGCACCCTTCACCCAGCTTCCTCAATGATAATATCTTAAGTTACTATAGAACATTATCAAAATCAGAAAAATTGGCATTGGTTTGATGCACGTATAATTCTGTGTCATTTTATCACATGTGCAGATTTATGAAACTATCAATGGAATTAAGATACAAAACTTTGGTCATTCTACCCATTTATAGTCACACCCACCCCACCTCACTTTCCACCACCCCTAACCCCTGTAACCACCAATTGATTCTCCATCTCTATAATCGTGTCATTTTGGCAACATTGTGTAAATGGAATGATACAACCTGTGACCTTTTTCACTCAGCATAATATCCTTACAACCCATCCAAGTTGTTGCACTATCAATAGTGTGCTCCTTTTTGTTGCTGAATAGTATTTCATGGTAGATGGCCACGGTGTGGTTTTCCAGACTTTTCCAGTCACCTGTTAAGTGACATTTCAGTTAATTCTGGGTCTTGGCTAGTACACATGAAGTTGCTGTGAACACATGTGTGGGTTTTGGCACGGATGTAAGTTTTTATTTCATTTCATGGCTAGACCATACAGTGAGTATATGTTTGATTTGTTAAGAAACTGCAAGGTATTTATCCAAAGAATACAAAAATGCTGATTTGAAGGGGCACATGCACCTCAATGTTTACAGCAGTGCTATCGACAACAGCCACCTTATGGACAGAGCCCAAATGTCCATTGACTGAGGAATGGGTAAAGAAGATGTGGTATGTATATATACAATGGAATACTAAAGAAGACTAAAAGAATTTCATTCAAAAAGAATGAAGTCTTGCCATTTGCAGCAATGTGGATAGAACTAAAGGGTACTATGCTAAGCAAAATAAGTCAGAGAAAGATACCATATGATTTCACTCATATGTGGAATTTAAGAAACAACAGATGAACATAGGGGAAGGGAAGGAAAATAAGATAAAAACACAGAGGGAAGCAAGCCATAGGAGACTCTTAAATACAGAGAACAAACTGAGGGTTGCGGGAGGGGAAGTGAGTGGGGATGGGCTAGATGGGTGATGGGCATTAAGGAGGGTACTTGTTGGGATGAGCCCTGGGTGTCATATGTAAGAGATGAATCACTAGGTTCTACTCCTGAAGCCAGTGCTACACTGTGTGTTAACTAACTTGAATTTAAATAAATAAATGTTTTAAAAAAGAAATAAAATTATTTTCCAAAATGTCTGTTTTCCCACCAGTAATGTGTGAAAGATGCAGTTTTTTCTGCATCCTTGCCAACATTTAGTGTTATTGCTAATTTTATCTTAGCCATCGTGGCAGGCATGTAGTGATAGCTCAGCATGGTCTTACTCTCCATGTCCCTAATGCCTGGTGATGTAGAACATCTCCTCTTTGGTTACGTGTCTCTTCATGCCTTCTGCTCATTTTCTAATTGACAGTTTTTTTCATTGTAGAGTTTTGGCTATTATTTTTTCCAGGTACTGGTCTTTGCTGGATGTGCTCTTTGCAAACATTTTCTCCTGTTGAGAGCTTGTCTTCCACTGTCTTGTAACAAGCTATTCATAGAGCAGAAGGTTCTACTTTTCATGAAGTCCATTTGTTTCTTTTATAGATCATGCTTTTGATGTTACTGAAGTCATGGACTTTGATCTCTACCAAGCCCTGGGTCCCAAAGATCTTTTTCCTGTGTTTTCTTGTAAAAGCTTTGTATTTTACATTTTACGTTTAAGTCTGTGATCAATTTTGTTTATTTTAATTTTTTTTAACGTTTATTTTTTTATTTTGAGACAGAGCATGAATGGGGGAGGGGCAGAGAGAGAGGGAGACACAGAATCAGAAGCATGGCTCCAGGCTCTGAGCCATCAGCCCAGAGCCCGACGCGGGGCTCGAACTCACGGACTGTGAGATCATGACCTGAGCTGAAGTCGGACGCTTTAACCGACTGAGCCACCAGGCGCCCCTATCTGTGGTCAATTTTGAATTAACTTTTGTTTAAGGTATGAGGGTTTGGGGTAAAGGTTTATTTTTTCCTTTGTAGATACTCACTTGGCCCAGCATCATTTGTTGAAAGACTGTCATTCCTCCATTGCCTTCTGCACTTTTTGGGAAAAAACCAGTTGGCTTTTACTTCTGTGAGACTATTTCTGGGTCTTTCTTGTATTCCATTAGTCTGTGTGTCTGTCCCGCTGCCAGTACCACACATCTTGCTTACAGTAGCGATAGTAAGTCTTAAAATTGGGTAGACTGATTCTTCCATTTTATTCTTATCACATTTGTTTTAGCTTTTCTAATTCCTTTGCCTGCCTACATAAGTTGTATGCAATCTTGACGATACCTATAAAACATCTTGCTAGAATTTTAATAGGCATTGCGTTAAGCCTGTATATCAATTTTAGGAGAATTGACATCGTTTTTTTTATTGAGTTTTCCAATCCATAAACATAGTATGTCTCTCCATTTATTCAGATCTTTAATTTTTTTTCATCAGTATTTTGTACTTTTCAACATACTAATTCCCCTCGATTCTTTTTTTTTTTTTTATCGAGAATGGATGTTGAGTTTTGCAGATGCATTTTCTCCATCAACAGTATGATCTGTGATTTTCTTCTTAGGCAGTTAATATGTTAGATTGCATTCATTGATTTTCAGATATCAAACTAGTCCTTGCATGCCTGAAATGCATCATACTTGGTCATGGTGTATAACTTCTTTTGTATGTTCCTGAATTCTGTTAATAATTTGTTGAATGCTATATTCATGGAGATATTGGTCTGTAGGGTGTTTTTCTTTTCCTGTACTGTCTTTGACTGATTTGATATCAGGATAAAGTGACTTCATAAAATGAATTCCCTCTTCTTCTGTTCTCTGGAAGAGATTGTGCAAAATTGATATTAATTCTTACAGTGTTTGGCAGGAATTCTACCCTGAAACCATCTGGGCCTAGAGATTTATAGTTACAGAGCTATTCAAATGATCTCTTTCTTACTAGGTAGTTTTGCTTGTTTGTGCTTTTAGGAATTGGCCCTATTATTGAAGCTTTCTGTATTTTCATTTATTTCAAGCACATCTATAGTTGCTCATTATGACAGCTACTTTAAAAACTTTGACAAATAATTTGAACATCTGTATCAGCACAGTGTTGGCATTTATTGATTATCTTTTTTTCATTCACTTTGAGATCTTCCTTGATTCTTAATATGATGAATGATTTTTGGAAGAAACTTGGATATTTTGAAGATCATGTTATGAGACTCTGAATCTTATTTGAACCTTCTGTTTTAGCTGGCTTCCTGCAAGCAATTGCTTCAGTAGAAGAAGGGGGGAGGCAGCACCTGCGGTCTCCACTGGCACTATTGGGTGGCGGCAGCGGGAGGGTGTTCATTGCCATATGGTAGAGAAGAAAGTTCCAGCTCCCTATAGGACAGCTTGGTAATGTTGTTGAGGTACCCCCCCAAGGGTGGAAATCTAAGCTCCCCACTGAGGCTACAGTTTTTCCTGTGGTGTTTGCATTGCTAGTCATAGTCTAAATGTTTTTTGTCCTAGGCACTGGCTGTGCAGCAATAAACTAAAATTGCTTTCGTGGCCTCCCAATTCTAGTCGAGAGAGGTAAACTGTCAATAAGTAAAATACTGAGTGTTTCTGTTGGTATACCTACAGGGTAAGACAGAGTACAAGGTAAGATAGAACTTGCCTATCACAAGTAAGATCACCAGGGAAGGTCCCACTGCTCAGGTGACATTTGAGCAAAGCCCTGGAGGACCTGCAGAATATTAGGGGAATGGCTCTTGGGCAGAGGGCACAGTCTGCCTGGTGTCAGTTTCCTAGGCAATAAAGCAGGGATCATGGTGTTTGTCAGTAGTGTGCAGAGGCAGGAACAGTGGGTCTGAGAGCCTGCGTGGACTGGTATATGAACTTGTGGTAATGTAGCCTGTTTTTGTTCTGAGGGGCTGGTAATGCTGATTCCAGGTTCCAGACTTGGAGAATGGGGTGATGCCACTAACTAGATAATTCAGGAACAAGGACAGGATGAGTGGGTTAAACAAACTCACTTTTAGAATTTATTGAGTTCATGGTTCACACAGGACTTCTCCAGTGTAGACATATGGCAGAGCTCGCAAAGATCGGTCTTTATCCCTTCAACTAATATAGGTTACCAGCTGTTGTGGTGCTCCAAAAGAAGGAAAGGTGGGGGTCCCTGCCCTCCGGCAAAGCAGCTGTGGGTGGCTGGATCGGTGTTACAACTAAGGGATGCCGGGCACTTAAGGGGAGTCAAGAAGAGGGTTGGGGGGGCAGTTTCCTGGGCATTGTCCTAAAGGAAACTGTGTGGCTGTGGAATGAATGGCCCCAGCTTGTCAGCCTGGACAGGGGTTATGACGCGGGGCAAGGAGGAGGAAGGTTGAAGGATGTACCCTGATCACCTTGCACACTGTCCTTACAGACTTATGGAGAGGTTTCTCATGGATGGATTGTATCCTTCAAAGTTTGAAGTGCTCCTTGTTCCTGGGGCCCTTCTCCCCTCATGCCAACTCAACCTCACCGTTCACCCTTTGCTCTGGGGAGGAGGGCTAGGTGAGTGAATGCATAGGTTTCCTTCATGACTGTTCTCACCAGTGTCCTATTTGCATTTGCTTTACATCAGAAAGACAATAGAATGGCTAACAGTACCTGGTCACGTGCCTGGATTCAAACCCCACCTCCTCCTCCTTAGTAGCTCTGGCCTCGGGCAAGTCACTTAACCTCTCTGACCTCAAAGCTTGGGCTAATGCTTTAAAATTCTCTGGTATGAATGAACTTTGTAAAACAGGAACTGCTCCCTCCTATGGATTGTCACAAGGTCTAGGCTTGGAGTGAGACACTCCCTGGCAACTGGGATGGTTTTAAAAAGCTTTCCCACGTCAATCTACTAAGAACTGTGGCAGAAAAGAGCCCTGGAGTGTCCTGCTTCCTGCCCTAGGCCTTGACCCCCAAGGTGGAGCCTGAGTATATCTGCTTCACCTTCTACCAAGGTGCTTCTTGCAGCTGCCCCTGCATCATCCCAGCTTTGCTGGTTCGACCACCCTGCATCTTGCAGCTTCAGGAAGTAATTCCCAGGCTTTTTGTGGGGTTTCATGTACAGGCAGTTCACAAACAGCTTGTCAGCTGTCTAGCTTGTAGAGACTAATTTTCCCTGGAATGGTCATGTTGCTGCCTAAGGCTGGGTTTCCTCTCTGGCCTGCAAGAGCCCCGCCATGAAGAGGCTGGGGCCCCCAGGTAGCATTTTCCAAGTAAGTGAGCTGTTTATGATGCTTCTCTTGTAAAATTCCATTCCATTGCGTCCCTGAGTACTTAGATGGCCGGGATGTCTCCCAGCCTCTCCGGCCCTTCGCCTTTCCATGGAGTTTGTGCCAGTGATTACTGGAAAGTGATCCTGTCTGCCACATTCATTCAGCTTAAAATCTAAAGAACTCCAAAAAGAAAAGGAGAGGGCCAGTTTCATCACACCAGTGCCTCCCCCCCAAGCACCTTCCTTGCCTTCCTTTTCGTTCATCTCTTTTCCTTAACCTGAATGCAGTCAGCCGCAACAGCTGTCCACGTATGCCCTGACCCTGTACAAGCACACGGCCACGGTGGACGGCAAGACTGTCCTTGTGGTGTGAGCAGCACAAGGGCCGAGCCATAGACTCTCAAGGGCGAGGAAAGGGGAGGGGATGGAAGTCACCCTGGGAGAGAGTCCGGCAGGGAGCAAATGAGACCCCAGACAGAGACTAAGGGTTTAGGGAAGGACCGGGAGAGGAGCCTAGGGAGGGTGGGAGGCAGGCACTCAAGACCTCCGTTCCTAGCCTCTGAGCTGGTATTCTAATTTAACCAGCATATAAAGAATAATAACAGTTGTGGTCTGAATATCATCTTCCACAAAAGCTTTTAAGATTGTGGGGTCATAGCCTTCTGCTTGGTTAGGCCATGCACCCTGCCTGACTGTGTCTGCCATCTGTGGTCAACACACGTGGAAAATCAGCCTGGTTTTGACCTCGGAAGGTCCTGCATCTTGTGGGTGGGAGAACAGGGGACACCTGCCTTCTCCCTTTTGGGACTTCCTGTCTGCGTTCTCCTTCCTCCTGGCCTGCCCATGTGTCTTCTTCTCACCCACCCATGCCCCCATACACACACCTCCCACGGCACACCCAGGTGCGTTGTGTCCTGATGACGCACACATGCGCGCTGTGTGGTCTTCGTTCCTCCCTGTCCTCCCCGCAGGTTCTGTTTCTGCACACAGAGATCTGCACAGAGATGCTCAGTGTGTTCGGGTCTCTCTGCCCTCCGGCCCATGAGGCAGTCAGAGCTGTGTTCATGTTGCAGACTTTTGGGACACAGCCGGCCAGGAGCGGTTCCAGAGCATGCATGCCTCCTACTACCACAAGGCCCACGCCTGCATCATGGTATGAAACCAGCGGGGCAGTGGACAGGCTGCCCTCTGGGCAAGCTTGAGGGGTGACCCGGCAGTGCTGAGCCCTCCTCACCAAGGCCGGGTGCTGGGGGAGAGGGGAACAGGGAAGCCTGGGGAGGTTTCAAACTACACGTGCTTCCAGAGGTTCTGAGTGTGAGCAGGCCCAGGTGAGCTTCGCTTCAAGTGGGTCCGGATGAAGAACCCCCGTCCAGGGGAGGAACACACCCAGGGCCTCAGCATCAGGCATGCCATCTAAGGCAAATGCAATCCTTTCCTGATGGAGCCACCTACTCGGATAGGCTCTCGAGGCCCCCTTGACTGCCAGCTGGTGTTGCTCCCAAGTGGCCCCTTTCCTCTGTGGTGTCCAGAACACAGTCTTCAGAGGTCCCCCAGAGCCACAGGATAAAAAGTGCCATAAGAGGGCCTGAGGGAGGGCTAGGGAAGCACAGGAGAGCTGTGCAAGGCTGTGTCTCTAGGGCCTCCTGCCCAGAGTCCTGGCTCCATTCACAGGTTCCACTATCCCGTAACACAAAATCTCTTGAAATTTTCCAAATTGTAATACTAGGTAGTATCTTTAAGGGGACAGAACAAGGAGGTGACTGGGAAAGGCAGATGGGGGCAGTGCAGGCCAGCAGTCTCACCTGGAGGCTCACATAGTCAACATCTTTGACCTTGGAGAACTGGGAGGGCAAGGCCCAGCCATTTGTTTTGATTCTGCTCAGGCATTTGGGGCTTTGAGCCCACCTCCGTTTTCTCTCTGGGAGCGTACTCCTCCTGCCTCTGACCCCTCTCCATTGGCTCCATTTGGACTGTCTTCTGAAACCTGGGGATGTCTGTCCTGCCAGCATTCCTGCATGCCTGTATCTGCCGGTGCCTGCTGCATGGGGCCAGGCAGGTAGAAAGCGCTCACCTGGTGATGAGCACCTGGGGATCTGCTAGTCCCAGAGGGAGCTAGGCTTCCACCCTCCACCTTGAACCACCTTGAAGTCTTGATGGGGCTGCCTCGTCCCAGCCAGCCTCCTCAGCTCTCAAAACAAGGAGAGGCAGCTCAGGAAACCAGACCTGGATGAAAGGTGATCGACAGTGATCATGGGAGGCAGCCTGATGTGAAGCCGATTGCAGAAGACTCATTACAAGTGTCATTTAAATTCAAGACAGCATGGTCATTTGTTGAAATGGGGCCTGTGGGTACCAACCTCCGGGGGACCTCCTGCTGCCTCCAGGGTGGGGACCCATGCCCACTGCCATGCAGAGCAAGCCCCTGGCCCCGGGTGAGATCCGTTTGGTCCCATGCAGGACTGGGTGGTTTGGAAGTAAGAGCAGCCATTCCAGCAGGTTACAGGGTTGTCCAGCTCTATCTACTGTGTGCCGGGGCCTTTGAGTCCATCCTGGAGGATGGCCTTTGAGGAGCTCCCACAGGGGTTGGAGGGACTCCATCCCTGCAGCAGCAACTTGAAGCGTCTCAGGACTTCTGGCCTCCCTTGTCCTTTGAGCCAGTCTGCAGTGTTCATGTTTATTGCTAATATTTTAAAATAGGTAGGGGCGCCTGGGTGGCTCAGTCGGTTGAGCGTCCGACTTCGGCTCAGGTCATGATCAGGCGGTCCGTGAGTTGGAGCCCCGCGTCAGACTCTGGGCCGATGGCCCAGAGCCTGGAGCCTGCTTCCGATTCTGTGTCTCCCTCTCTCTCTGCCCCTCCCCCATTCATGCTGTCTCAAAAATAAATGTTAAAAAAAAAAATTTTTTTTTTAAATAAAATAGGTAAAAAACTGTAACTTGTAAACTGGTAATCAAATTACAAGCTACAAAATAATAAAAGATAGTCTTTCCATCTCCGGCCACCTACAACGGATGGTCGTGTGGAACTGCTCCAGCTTCCTGATCCAGAGGGACAAGCGGACACACAGCACCGGCCCCGTCACTTGAGGGCTCGCAGCTCCTTCCGCTACAACTGGCGGATTCTCCCCAAGACTGTGAGGAGGAGCCTGCGGCCCAGCAGGGGTTAGTGGTGGTTAGTGGTGGTTGTGAAGTGGAGACCTGGCGGTGAACACCCGCTGCCTCCTGCGTGTGGACCACTCCCGACAACAAGAACGCTTGGACGACCTTCCCAGCATCAGGCCCAGGATCTGCAGGAACAAGCACCACTGCGATTCCCAGAGCCAGCGCAGTCCTCCGCAGCCAGAGCCTGGCGGCGGCGAAGACACACCTGCCCCCTCCGCCAAAGCAGGAAAGATGCCAGCTGCCTCATGATGATGATGATGATGATGATGATGGATAGAAACTACTTTTAGGAAGTTTAAAATACAAAATGAATACGAAATTAAACAAAAGTTTAAAATTAAAAGTACATCAATAGTAACTAAAGGGAATTTTACAAGCATTTAAAATTATCACAAAGAAATTTTAAGACAAAGTTTAAGCAATAAAAATAAGAATAGACTAAGGGGGAGAAAAAGCAAAAATTTACAATTTGTAACAGACTATTGATTAGTACAATGATACAACTTGGTTAAAATAGGTAAACGGAATTAGGTGACAACAGAAAAGGAATATAACTTTTTTTTTAAGATTTATTTTATTTTTAGAGAGTGCGGGAGAGAGGGACAGAGGGAGAGAGAGACTTCTTAGCAGGCTCCACACTTAGCACGGAGCCCAACGAAGGGCTCAGTCCCATGACCCTGGGATCACGACCTGAGCTGAAATCAAGAGTCAGACATTCAACCAACTGAGCCGCGCAAGCATCCCTGGAATAAGCATTTTAAAAACCACTTTTGGATCTGAGGCTCTGAGGACTTCCCTTAGAGGGGCGGGAACAAGTGCAGCCTTTCTTCACAGGGCCGCTTGCCTGCATGTGCACATCACGTGTGGGTGGGGTGCAGACACCGACACCCTGAGCCCTCTCCCCTCCTGTGTTCATTGCAGGTGTTCGATGTGCAGAGGAAAGTCACCTACAAGAACCTGAGCACCTGGTACACAGAGCTTCGGGAGTTCAGGCCAGAGATCCCGTGCATCGTGGTGGCCAATAAAATTGATGGTGGGGCCATCCCTGCATCTGCGTGTCAGCATTCCGTGGGGGACCCACCACCACACATTTCCTCCTCCATTCCTGGGGCAGGGAACCTTCAGTGATCTGTCCTCCTTCCCTTGTTTGCTTGCCATCAATCTCTTGCCAGTAAAGATACCAACTGAGGCAATCTTCCCTCTCCCCGAGACACAAATCCCTTTAAATGAACTCTTTCTAGGACATGTCCCCTGATTGCCCCTGCCTGCCCCACTTTCTGGAATGGGGGCCTCCAGTGACCTGTCCTGCCAATTCCTGTCCTTGTTGCTTGATAGACAGGCCAGTGTTTTACCTTCTCTCTACAGCAGACATAAAGATGACCCAAAAGAGCTTCAATTTTGCCAGGAAGTTCTCCCTTCCCCTGTACTTTGTCTCAGCTGCTGATGGTACCAATGTTGTGAAGGTAATGGTGGACTGCAGAGGTAGTCTAGTGAGGTTAGGGAAGGCCAAATGGTGAAGGGACCAGGGAAGCTGCAAAGAGAAGGGCTGGCCACAGGGACGGTGGAGAGGACAGGTATTGCAGGGACTATGAGTGGGCAATCCAGAGCAATAGAATAGGAAGGGGTCATTGTATTGACAGTAAGGGAGGTAATGGGCTGAGCTTGGCGAGAAAAAGTACATTGATGGGGAGAAGGTGAATTGAGGGGTGACCTTGCCGACTTTAGGGGTAGAGTATTGGGTGGACATATGACACGGACAGGGCATTGGCACCCACGGCCATGTCTTCCTTCCTTCTTTCCTTCCTTCCACCACCTCCACCTCACCCCCAGCTCTTCAATGATGCAATTCGATTAGCTGTGTCGTACAAACACAACTCCCGGGACTTCATGGACGAGGTTTTGCAGGAGCTTGAGGTAGGTCAGGCCAAAATTTTGGGTGGGATAAGGAAAGCAGCTTCTCCTCAGAGGGATGTGGAACATAACCCAGCCTTTTCAGGCAACACATGCCCATCATGCATGCGCCCTAGAATTATCAGAGCTGTGCTCGGCATGTACAGGGCCAGACCTCACCTGCAACCTTGTTCACAGAACTTTGATTTGGAGCAAGGAAGAAGATGTGCCAGACCAAGTGCAGCGTGGCAGTCTTGAGAGCCTCTCCCCTTCCTGAGAGAAGGAAGCCTCTCTTCATGGACTTGGGGGGTGGGGGTTCTTTCAGAATACCCTCCCCTCAACAACCCTCCAGCTCTGAATTGAAAAACTCTTGCAGGCCATCCCCCTCTCTACCTCCTGCAAGCCCACCCATCCCCCCCGCCCCCCTCCATGGCCCATGATACCTGACCTTTCCACAGTTGCCACCCCCACCCCCGTACTCAGGGACAGGGATGGGGTCTGCACAAGCAAGCGCCCTCGACAGGTATGAGAAGTCCAAGCAGAGCGTCCAGCAGAGTTAGAGATCAGTACCCGAAGCCTCCCTATGTTGTGTGGGGGCAGTGAAGAGCTTCAGGGAACATGCTTTGTGTATCTCTCAAACAAAAGGAAATTGAGGTGTGTTTTCTCTCCCAGAACTGACCTCAGGGCCTATTCATTGCCTTTCCACCAAGGGAATTATTTCGAATCCCTTACCATCCCATTCCCACCTCTACAGATTTGGGGGGGGGGGGTGCTCCCTTCTTTTTCCTCTTTAGTCTCCCAAACAACTTTTTTTAGAAATGGTTTTGAGCAGACAGCTGTTCATCCCACATGTTTCTCAGGGTACCTGGGTACTGCCAGCACACTGGTAAACCGAGGTCTAGATCACAGGACAGGTTGGCCATTAAAGTTAGGGAAACAGGTGACATGTCTAACGACACTTAATACCATGGCTCACCTATTTGGATTAGAAGAGCTTCCCGTAGCCGCCCCCCCCCCTTGTTTTTTGAGACTATTTGGGCACTGCTTTGTGGGGCAGGGAGAAGGGCTGCCCTACTGCCTTTCCCACTTCTCTCCTGGACTTGGGGCTCACTGGTGTGTGTATGATCATCCTGTGCATTGTTTCCATTGCTTTCATTTTTATAGTAAAGCTTGACTTAACACAAACATTACACGTTATGTGCATGCTTGTGGGTCTGGATTTCACTGAGCAAAAACCCACAGAAAGAACTTGTGATCATCAGCTGATTAGGAGGAAGGTTGCCTTGACCTGACATGCGAGGGCAGCCCTGGTCAGCTTTACTGACCATTTCAATGGAATTCAGCATTTTAAAAAGAATGAGTGTGTATTTGGGAAGAACAAGAAACAAAAACAAACCTTATTTGCCTTTAAATTACTAATTCTTACAATTTCAACTGAAAAGATGTAACTTGACCTGGGATTTGGGGGAATGTGTTACCCTGGTGAGGTGGGCCTTTAAGAATGTCAAAAACAAAACAAAACAAAAAACCTTTGGTGCTGTAAATGACTCGTAACTATCTTTTTAACATAATGGCTTTATTGAGATATCATTCAAAGACCATAGAATTCACCATCAGTATTGGTTTTATGTAACCATTTGGAGTCAGGTTCCAAAGTGAGGGGAGCAGGAGAGGGTGGGAGGCCAGCTTCAGTCTCCTCTGCCTCCGAGTTGGTCCCACTTAGAGACCAGGAGCTTTTTGTGGAGGTCAGCTATTGTGGGTCAGGGAGGGGGGTGCAGGTGGTGGCCCCCAGCCTCCAAAGCAAAGTGGCTCCTGCTGCGAGTCAGCAAAGGGCAGTTCTCTGGAGAAAAGGGCAGGGTTATCCATCAACACTTAAAGCAGCCAGGGGAGGAGTGCTCAGGCAGGGTTTCAGAAGCACCCATGGCCACCCACCTTCACACGCTCAGACCCACCCGCTGCTTAAAGTTCATTCCACCCTGACTAATACAGGGAACACCACCCCTGGATCTTTTTTTAAATAATTTATTGAGGTGAAACTTTATAACATAAAATTAACCATTCTAAAGTAAACGACGCAGTCCCATTTAGTACAATTTCAATGCTGTGCAGCTATCACCTCTGTCTAGTTCTAAAATATTTCCATCACTCAAAAGTAAAACCCCTTGCTCATCAAGCAGTTTCTCCCCCAGACCCCCTCCCTTCAGCCCCTAGCAAATTCTAAGCTGTATTCTGTCTATGGGTTTACCTATCCTGAATATTTCATATAAATGGAATTATATACTGTGACCTTTTGTGTCTGTCTTCTTTTACTTAGCACAATGTTTTCAAGATTCATCCACGTATTAAATATTTCATTCCTTTTTAGGACAGAATCATGTTCCATTGTATGTATCTACCACCATTTGTTTACCACCACCACCACACCCCATTCGTTGATGGACATTTGGGCCGTTTCCACCTCTTAGCTATATGAGTAGTGCTGCTACAAACAGGCTTGTACGTGGACTTCCATGAGCACCAGGCTTCTGCTGTCACAAATTACCACTGCCCGGAAGGCTTACAGCAGATGCTTGTTTCTCAGTTCTGCAGCCTGGGTACTCTAAGGGCGCCAACAAGGTTGGTTTCATTCTGAAACCTTGTTTCTTGGCTTGTAGGCAGCTGCCCTCTCACTGTGTGCACACAGGACCTCTTTGTGATCAGAGAGATCTCTTTCTCTTCGCCTTCTTAAAAGACCATACATCCTTTGACATCCAGATTGGGCCCTACCTCATTTAACATTAATTAACTCCCTAAATTCCTTGACTCCAAATACCGTCACATGGAGGGTTAGGGCTTCAACACGAATTCCAAGGGGACATAATTCAGACCATGGTACAGTACATAATTAGGAGTGGCATTGAAGGATCATATGGTAATTGCACATTTAAACTTTTGAGGAACTTCCGATGTTTCTCAAAGTGGAACCATGTTACTGTCCTACAAGCAATGGACAAGGGTTCCAATTCCCCACATCCTTGCTAGCACTTGTTAGTTTCCATTTTTAAAGACACATTTAGTCATTCTAGTGTTGTAAAGTGGTACCTCATTGTGGTTTTGATTTGTATTTCCCTAATGACATGATGTTGAGCATCTCTTCATATGCTTGTTAGCCATTTGTAAATTTTCTTTGGAGAGATATCTATTCAAATACTTTGCCTGCTTTTAAATTGGGTTGTCTTGGGGCGCCTGGGTGGCGCAGTCGGTTAAGCGTCCGACTTCAGCCAGGTCACGATCTCGCGGTCCGTGAGTTCGAGCCCCACGTCAGGCTCTGGGCTGATGGCTCAGAGCCTGGAGCCTGTTTCCGATTCTGTGTCTCCCTCTCTCTTTGCCCCTCCCCCGTTCATGCTCTGTCTCTCTCTGTCCCAAAAAAAAAATAAACATTGAAAAAAAAAATTTTAAATTGGGTTGTCTTTTTGTTGTTGAGTTATAAGAATTCTTTATATATTCTGGATCTAAATCCTCATCATATTTATGATTTACAACTATTTTTTCCCAGTCTATAGATTGTCTTTACACTTCCTTGATAATGTCTTTGATGCATGAAAGTCCAATTTTTTTCCTTTTGTTGCTCACCTAAGAATCCATTGCCAATTCCAAAGTCATGAAGACTTAACCTTTATGTTTTCTTCCAAGAGTTTTATGGTTCCAGCTCTTATATTTAGGTCATGATCCATTTTGAGTTAATTTTTGTATATGGTGTGAGGTAGGGGTCCAACTTCATGCCTGTGCATGTGGACACCCAATTGTTCTGGCATCATTTTTGCAAAGACTATTCTTTTTTTTTTTTTTTCCTAATCTCTACACCCATCATAGGGCTCGAATTTACAACCCCCAAGATTTAAGAGTTGCACACTCCACCAGCTGAGCCAGTCAGGCACCCCTGTAAAGACTATTGTTTTCTCTTTGAATGGTTTTGCCACCTTTGTCAAAAATCAATTGGTCATGATTATATGAATTTATTTCTGGACTCTCTATTCTGTTGGTCTAGATGTGTATTCTTATGTGAGTACACACTGTTGTAATTACCGTAGCTTCATAGCACAATTTTGAGCTTGGGAGGTATGAGTCCTTCAACTTTGTTCTTTTTAAAGATTGTTTTGATAACAATATTAAGTCTTCCAATCGATGAATATGGGATCTTTCCGTTTATTTAGGTCTTTAATTTCTTTCAGCAGTGTTTGTAGTTCTCATGTAAAAATCTTTCACTTCTTGTTTACATTTATTTCCAGATTCTGTGGAAGCTATTTTTTTTGATTGCTCATTGCTGGTTATAGAAACACAGATCACTTATGTGTGTTGATCTTGTACCCTGAAACCTTGCTGAATTATTTTATTAACTCTAGTAGTTTTCTGTGGATACTTGTACATTTTGTACAAATAGAATCATATATGCATACTGAAAAAGTTTTATTGATTCCTTTCTAATTTAGAAGCCTTTGTTTCCTTTTCTTGCCTAAGTGCTCTGACTAGAACTTCCAATATCATATTAAAGTGTGAAAGCAGGCATCTTTGCCTCATTCCTGATCTTAGGGGGAAAGTATTCAGTTTTTCACTGTTGAGTATGATGTTAGCTATGGGTTTTTCATATGACCTTTATCATGTCGTAGAAGTTCCCTTCCATTGCTAATTTTCTGAGTGTGTTTATTATCAAAGACTTGAAATTTGGCAAATGCTTTTCCTACATCAAATGACATAACTGTGTGTTTATCCACTTCATTCTATCATGTCATAATTACATTGATTGAGTTTTGCATATTGTACCACCCTTGCATTCCTGTAACAAACCCATTTGTTGATGGCATATAATCCTTTTAATATGATATGAATATGCTAGTCTTTTGCAGAAGGTTTTGCATCTGTATTCTTAAGGGATTTTAGAGATATTTTAGGTAAATTCTTAAGGGATTTTAGGGAATTTTGATGGTAATTTTCTTTGCTTGCAATGTAGCTTTGATATCAAAATAATGCTACCCTCTAGAATGAGTAGGAAATGGCTGCTCTTCTGTTTTTGGAATAGTTTGGGAAGGATGGGTTAATTCTTCTTTAATGTTTTGATCTATTGCTCAGAATTCAATAGATCAAGTCTTTGACCTATTGCTCAGAATTCACCAGTGAAGCATCTGGTTCTGAACTTTCTTCCTAGAAGGTCTTTTTTCTCTCTCTTTTTCCAAACTGATGTAATCATTGCTCTTTGTAGGAAGGTTTTTTTTTTCTTTTTTCGGCTCTGCTGTTCAACTTGTCATTTCTTCTATTTCTTATTGAATCAGTTTGGTAATTTGTGTTTTTCTAAGAATTTGTTTATTTTATCTAGGTTTCATAATTTGGAAGATGTACTTATTTATAGATTTTCCTATTTTTTTATTTCTGTATAATTAGTCTTAATGATACAACTCTCATTTTTTATTTTAGTTATTTTCACCTTTTCTCATTTTTCTTTGTCATAGCTAAAATTTTGTCAATTTTGTTGATCTATTCAAACTAACTTCTGGTGTAATTACTCTTGTCTTTCTTTCTTTCTTTCTTTCTTTCTTTCTCTCATGCTTACTTATTTTGAGAGAGAGTGCAAGCAAGGGAGGGAGAGAGAGAGGGAGAAAAAGAATCCAAAGCAGGCTCAGCATGCAGTCTGACTCAGGGCTTGATCTCATGAACCCTGAAATCATTACCTGAGTTGAAATCAAGAGTCAGTCACTTAACTGACTGAGCCACCTGGGTGCCCCTCTGTGGCTTCTCTATTCTCTATATTTCTTCTGCTAGCTTTGGTTCAGTTTGCTCTTCTTTTTCCACTCCCTAAAAGTATAAAGTTAGGTTACTTATTTGAGATCTTTCTTCTTTCTTAACAGACATTTATTGCTATAAATTTCCCTCTGAGCACTGCCTTTGCTGCACGCCATAAGTTTTTGTATGTTGTGTTTTCATTTTCATTTGTCTGTAAGTATCTAAGTATCTTCTGTATTCTCTGTGATGTAGTCTTTGATCTATTGTTTGTTTAAGAGCATTTCTTTAATTTCCACATATTGTGAATTTCCCAGTTTTTCTTTTGTTGTTGATTTCTGCTTCAACCACTGTAGTCAGAGAGGATCCTTTGTATGATTTGTCCTTTTAAATTTATTGACAGTTGTTTGTGGCCTAAAACATGATCTGTCCTAAGGAATGTTCCTGTGGGCTTGAGAAGAATGTGTATTCTGCTGCTATTGGGTAGAGTGTGCTATATATGTCTATTATGTGTAGTTGATGAGCAGTGTGGTTAAAGTCCTGCATGTCCTTATAGACTTCCTGTCTACATGTTCTGTACATTATTGACAGTGGGATGCTGATGCCTTCAAATGATACTGTTGTAGCACTGTTTGTTTTTCCCTTCAATTATGTTAATGTTTGCCTCATTATTTGGGGGCTCTGTTGTTTGGTGCATATATGCATATATGTTTCTTAGAGTATCTGTATTTATCCTTTATGTTTCTAATTATCTTCTTGATGAATTGACCCTTTTTTCAATGCCTAATGTCCTTCTTTGTCTCTTACAACAGTTTCAACTGCTTGCACTTATAATCCATTTTGTCTGATATTGATATGGCCGCACCAGGTCTCCACCACTGCTATTTGTATGGACTATCTTTTCCAGCCTTTCACTTTAAACCTATTTGTGTCATAGAGTCTAAAGTGAAGCTCCCATGGACAGCATATAGCCAGATCTGTCTTTTAAGCCAGTCAGCCAAGCTCTTGCCTTTTAATTGGAGAGAGAGATCAGTTCCTTTCCATTAGAAGTAATTGCTAATTAAGGAAGGAACTGCCTTCATGCATTTCCTGTTTGTTTGTGTTCTATTATGTCTTTAGTCAAGGATTATTTCAAACCTTGAAACATTTGGACTATATGCAACTGGTGCTACGTAATTTCTTATAGTACTTTAATACTTAACATGGAAATTTTCAAACATAGGCACAATGACCTACAATGACCTAACCCCTAACGGCACATTGTAAGAGTCATGGAAGGTGACAACAAAATAATACAGCAAAGAACTTCCAGGTAGTTAATGAGGACATAATCAGCAGCAAGCTATTCAAACAAACCAAACCAAACTTGTCTTTACACTATTCATGTTTATTTTTAATCTTCACCTCATAAAGCGACTGACAATCGAGGCATCTTTCTTTCAAGTACAGGATTTCTAAATATTTTAACAAAGAAGAAATGAAACTGCCACGAGCTACTCTGTCACAAATTCCTACACCAAGATGGAAAACACAATCCAGCTGCATTTATCCACGTTGCCCCACTTCTCCAACATCAGTTTTTGATATTTTCCTATATGCTTTTGTAATATCTTTATTGCAATCAGCTCTAATTTATGTAAATTAGGGAAACTGATTTATAATGCCATCTGTAAAGTTATCTTCTGTATATGCCTTCCCTCCAACATGCCCACCAGATCTGTAGCTGAGGTGAACACTGATGCAATCAGCTGTTTGAGGAGCCCAAAGCAATCTGTGACCTTAGCTTCCTAAATATGCAATGATCTCAAATTTCTGCCCATGCAAACAAAAGACTCAAGGAATCAAAAATCATATAGTCAAAGAAAAATGTATTAGTATGAAGATTATTTAACTATAAGTTTATTATGCCTTTCCTCCAAGGCACAACCTCTCTTTAAATGATCAATAAATTATAGTGCATACACACCTATAACAGCTTAAACTTGCTTAGGAACATATGATTACATTAAAATAAATAACGTTCTAAATATTTCAGAATTTAATTGGCTCTTAAATAGTTTTCCCAGGGACAAAAGAAGCATTCTGTGTTCTTTGAGAAACTGGATATATAAGTGAACTGCTATGTATTATTTAAACCTTGAAGAAACCTAACAACAAAGGTTTTTCTCTAAAACTACAATACAGATATGCATGATAATCATGTTAATACAGTGAAAGTATGAAATGGTATCAAAGATTCAATGTCCTGTAAATATAGTTGTAAAATATTCTACATGGGGAAAAAAAACTGACACAGTCATTTAAAGGAAAGAATCAAAAAATAAAGGAAAGAAAAACCTAAGTCAAGAAAAATGTTGACGAAAAAAATATGTACTCTGACAAAGGAATGAGAAGTGTTACCCAACCCAAAAATGAGACCTATAGAACAAAAAACACTCATTTTACTTTGTCTTAAAAAAATGAACAAAAAAGGGATACCTGGGTGGCTCAGTAGGTTAAGCATCCAACTTCCGCTCAGGTTATGATCTCTGCAGCTTGTGGGTTTGAGCCCCACATTGGGCTCTGTGCTGACAGCTAGGAACCTGGAGCCTGCTTCAGATTCTGTGTGCCCCTCTTTCTCTGCCCCTCCCCCCCCAACCTTCTCTCTCTCTCTCTCTCTCTCTCTCTTTCTCTCTCTCAAAATAAACATTAAAAAAAACACAAAGTCTGAGTTGTTAATTTTAGCCATTCTGACAGGTGGGAGGATGTATCTTATTGTGGCTTTGATTTGTATTTCCATGATGATAAGTGATGTTGAGCATCTTTTCATGTGTCTGTTAGCCATCTGGATGTCTTCTCTGGGAAAATGTCTATTCATGTTCTGCCCATTTCTTCACTGGATTTGTTTTTTGTTTGTTGAGTTTGGTAAGTTCTTTATAGATTTTGGACACTAACCCTTTATCCGATGTGTCATTTGCAAATATCCTCTCCTATTCCATTGGTTGCCTTTTAGTTTTGCTGATTGTTTCCTTCATCATGCAGAAGATTTTTATGTTGATAAGGTACCAATAGTTCATTTTTGCTTTTATTTCCCTTGCCTCTTGAGACATGTCCAATAAGAAGTTGCTGTGGCTGAGGTCAAAGAGGTTGCTACCTGTTTTCTCCTGTAGGATTTTGATGGTTTCCTGTCTCACATTTAGGTCTTTTATCCATTTTGAATTTATGTTTATAGCAGCACTTTCAACAATAGCCAAATTATGGAAAGAGCCCAAGTTTCCATCAACTGATGAATGGATAAAGAAGATGTGGTATGTATACATATCACAATGGAATACTACTCAGTGATGAAAAAGAATGAAATCTTGCCATTTGCAATAATGTGCAAACTAAAGTGTCTTATGCTAAGTGACATAAGTCATTCAGAGAAAGACAGATACCATATGATTTCACTCATGTGGAATTTGAGAAACACAACAGATGAACATAGGGGAAGGGAAGGAAAATAAGATAAAAACACAGAGGGCAGTAAACCATAAGAGACTCTTAAATACAGAGAACAAGCAGGGTTGCTGGAGTCGGGAGGTGGGGGGTGGGTTAAATGGGTGGTGGGCATTAAGGAAGACACTTGATGGGATGAGTACTGGGTGTCACGTAAAAGATAAATCACTGGGTTCTACTCCTGAAGGCATGACAACACTGTATGTTAACTAACTTGAATTTAAATTTTTAAAAAAATGAAAAAAAACATATAAAGTCTGGATTTTTCCTCTTAGGTTTATAATAAACCTGAAACCTCTATTCAGTGCATTAGCTTTGATAAGCCTTCTCTGTTTCACAGCACGTGCTATACAAGTGCTGGATTTTATTGTGAGAATTACAGTTCTCAACTCAAATTAATAACTGTTAGCCTTTTTACCCATACTTATGTAGGTTTTATTTCCAACAGTTTTAAGACTTTTCTAGTTATGTATTTTACAAAGCTTTGGAAGAGTTTTTAATTAACATAACACTTTTCAAAATCTTGATTTTTTAAGATGACTCTTTTTAGTACTGTCACATGATGGGTTTAACTTAATAATTAAAGCATAATATGGTAACTACATTAAAACAATTCACAGCTTTAGGAATATAACCAAAGTGAGGTTGCATAGTTATGAGCAGTGAATGAATAAAATAGATGATTTCTCACCAGAGGTCATTCTTTAGTTTGCTTTTAGGAACCTGGAAGACATTGTCTTCTTTGAGTTTCAAATGTTCCAGTAAACTTAGTTGTTTCTTAGCTTACTCAATATCACCTTAAATTGCTGAAATAAGTAACCTAAAAATCAAAGTCCTTTTTCCAATCTGAAGCGGACATATTGAAGATTTCCCAGGGAAGTCCACTTTGAGGGTATTCTTGGCATCATTTTCAAAGAGTTTTCCTATTCTTGCATTCTGGGTGCTATCCTCTGCTCACCACCATCCATGGATGTCTCCTCTTCCAACACTGGCTCAATCACAGTGAATGCCAGTGGATGCATAAACTGCAAGATTACTACTCACTCAGGAAAGTTAACTCTGTTGATGCCTAGCTACTTGGAGCAGCTTGCCTGACCTGCGTCTGGAGCAGCCCCAGCTCCACCAGCAGAACTTGGCCAGTCTCATGGGTTGGCGCACAGTGCAGGGGACGACACCTATAACAAACCTTTCTTCTACTTTTCTGTCCCTCCTTTTCTCCACTGCTGAATTCTTTTGTATTTAGTTGATTTTGTGTAGTGTAAATTTCTTCACTTTAGTATTAAAATATAAATACAGTAACATAAAGTTAGCATTTAACTATTTTTAAGTGTACAATTCAGTGGCATTAAGGGGCCCCTGAGTGGCTCAGTTGGTTGAGCAACTGACTTTGGCTCAGTCACAATCTCATGATTTGTGAGTTCGAGCCCTGCATCAAGCTCACTGCTAGCAGCACAGAGCCTGCTTCAGATCCTCTGTCCCCACCCCCCCACCCCGTCCCTCCCTCGCTTGCACTCTCTCTCAAAAATTGATAAACAACGGGGCGCCTGGGTGGCGCAGTCAGTTAAGCGTCCGACTTCAGCCAGGTCACGATCTCGCAGTCCGTGGGTTCGAGCCCCGCGTCGGGCTCTGGGCTGATGGCTCAGAGCCTGGAGCCTGTTTCCGTTCTGTGTCTCCCTCTCTCTCTGCCCCTCCCCCGTTCATGCTCTGTCTCGCTCTGTCCCAAAAATAAATAAAAAACTGTGAAAAAAAATTTTTTTTAAATAAAAAAAATTGATAAACATGAAAAAATTTTCAGTGGCATTAAGAACATACAAAGTTGTGTGACTACCACCACTGTCAATTCCAGAACTTTTTCGTGACCTCAAGTAGAAACTCTATTAAGCAATTGCTCCCCATTCCACCCACTCCTGGACACTGGTAACCTCTATTCTACTTTCTGTCACTATGAATTTCCTATTCTAGCTACCTCATATAAGTGGAATCATGCAATATTTGTCCTCTTGTATCTGGCCTATTTCACTTAAAATATTTTCAAGGATCATCCATATAGTACCATGTGTCAGAACTTCATTCCTTTTCATGGCTGCATGATATTCCATTGTACATATACACAACATTTCGTTTATTCATTCATCTGTTGATGGACACCTGGGCTGTTTCTGCTTTTCGGCTATTGTAAATAGTGCTGGTGTTAAAGTATCTGTTTGGATCCCCATTCAAGTAATCTGGGTATATACCTAGGAGTGGAAATTCCTGGGTAATATAATTCTATGTTTAATTGTTTTGAAGAAATGACAACTGTTTCCAGAGAGAATGTACCATTTTACATTTCTAGCAGCTAAGGAAGCACTGGTTGTATAGTATTGAGCATAGCTGCCTTCCTAGCAGCTAAGGGGGTGTGGGGTTTCTCTTTAGGGGAATAGAATGTTTTAAAATTGATTGTGGTGATGTGCAGAACTCTGTGAATATACTGAAAGCCACTGAATTTAAAGAGGTGAACTGTACGGTATGTGAATTATTTTATCAATATGCCTGTTAAAAATATATACAAAGGAAAAACTGATCTACAAGGAGAAGTAACAAATTTACCATTATATTCAGAGATTTCAATAACCCCTCCCAAAAATTTAGAGAAAAAATGCACAGAAAACCAGTAAGGATATAGAAAATGTGAACACTCTCAACTACCCTGAACTAATAGACATTTATAGAACATTCTACCAAAAACAGAATAATATACATCTTTTTTTAAGGTACAGGCCAAAACATTTATGACTATAGACTATATCTAGGCCATAAAACAAGTCTCAGAAAGTTAAAAATGAATCAGCTATCAACATATGTGTTCTGACCATAACATGGAATTAAATTATAAATCCAATAACAGAAATAGTCCCAACTATTTGGTAACTAAATGACATACTTCTAAATAACTCATGCATCAAATATTAAATCAAAAAGGGAAATTAGTATTTTGAACCAACTAAAAATGAAACAACATATATAAATTGTAGGATGTCACTAAAGCAATACTATGGAGAAATTGATAGTGTTAAATACCTATATTAGAAGAAAAGAAAGATATCGAATCAATGACCTCAGCTTCCACTTTAAGAAACTAAAAAAAAAGAGGGGCGCCTGGGTGGCTCAGTCGGTTGAGCTACTGACTTTCGGCTCAGGTCATGATCTCACAGTTTGTGAGTTTGAGCCCCATGTAGGGCTTTGTGCTGACAGCTCAGAGCCTGGAGCCTGCTTCAGATTCTGTCTCCCTCTGTCTCTGTCCCTCCCCCACTCATGCTCTGTCTCTGTCTCAGGAATAAACATTAAAAAAAATTTTTTTTAATAAAAATTTAAAAAAGAAACTAAAAAAAGAATAAGCCCAAGTAGGAGAAAAGAAATAACATAGATAAAAGAAAAGATCGATGAAATAGAAAACAAGGGAGGGGGGGAATAGAGAAAGTTAATGAGCCAAAGCTGGCTCTTTAAGATCAGTAAGGCTAGGCACCTGGGTGGCTTAGTCTCTTGGTTTTGGCTAAGGTCATGATCTCGTGTTTTGTGGGTTTGAGCCTGGCGTTGGGCTGTGCTCTGGGCACGGAGTCTGCTTGGGACTCTCTGTCTTTGCTCCTCCCCTACTCATGCTCGCTCTCGTTCTCTCTCTCTTTCTCTCAAACTTCAAAATTAAAAAAAAAAATCAGTAAAAAAAAAAAAGTCAGTAAAGCTGACTTTAGTCCAGTCAGACTAATCAAGAAGAAAAAAAGGAGAGAAGATTCAAAATTACCAATATCAGGAATTAGAAAGGTGACATCAGTAGAAATATAGCACAAAGGCAGTCATTAGAAGGATAATAAGTGAATACTATGAACAATGTTATGCCTATAAATCTGACTAGCTAGATGAAAGGGATAAATTCTTTGAAAGATAAAAACTACTAAAGCTCATTCAAGAAGACAGAGGACCTGAATTGCCCACAAATACATATTAAAGAAATTAAATTCCCAATTTCATACCCTTGCACAAAGTAAACTCCAGGTCCAGATAGCTTTACTGGCAAATTGTACCATTCAAGGAAGAAATAATATGAATTTTACACAAGCTCTTACAAAAAGCTGAAGCATGGGACACACTTCCCAACTTATTTTATGTGGCCAGCATTATCCTGATAGCAAGATTAACACAAAGATGTTTCATGAAAAGGAAACTAAAGACCAATATTCCTCATGAACATAAATGCACCATTTTTTTATTTTAGCAAATGAAATCCAACAATATGTAAAAAGGATAATACACTATAATCATAGTGGAGTTTATTCCAGGAATGCAATGTCTATTAAACATTCAAAAGTTAAGGGTTAAGATACACGCCTACATTATCTAGTTTTGTCTTACCTAGCTTAGAGGCTCTGAAAGCAATGACATCTCAGTATCAACAAACAAGCCTTGTGTCCTGATCTTGGTTTCCAAATAACATTCTCCAATTAAAGGAACTAGGTCATCTTGGAGAAATGACTGATAACAAGACTGAGGGAAAATACAAGATAAGCCTGGAGTATTTGTAGTATCAGAAAGTAAGGATATATTCAAAAAAATAAAATGTCACATGAAATGGCCACAGTAGCCAATGTGAAAAAATTCCCAATGGCCAAAGCTAGAGCAATGTGACTGACAGATTAAATAACATAGTGTTGGATTATAATCCAAAGTATAAAATAGATGATAGTCTAAAACTGCTAAAATAATAAATAAATAAATAAATAGGAAGAGACAAATATTCCCTACAGAAGAACTCCAAATAATATACATAGATACTACACCTTGCAGGAGCTGACACTTCATCACCACCACTCACCCCCCAAGAGTGGGCTAAATGGAGTGACTCAATTCCGAAGAATAAATATGGAAAGGGAATAGTGAAGTAACCTGGAAAACACTACCCTACCCAAGTGACCAAGGTTAACATCACCACTGATGTCACGTGTACATCATGGACTCCCCATAGGAGTGATGAGAAGGGTACTTCATCTCTATGGGATTCTTTCTGAAAACTCATAATCAAATAATCGTGAGAAAAACATAGAACAATTCAAATTGAGGGACTTTCTACAAAATATCTAACCAGTATTCCTCAAAACTGTCAAGGCCACATAAAATCAAAGTGAAAATGTGAGTAACTGTCACAGACCACAGGACACTAATGGGACCTGACACATAGAAGCAACATGGTGCCCTGGATTGGACTTTGGAACAGAAAAATAACAGTAATGGGAAAACTGGGAAAATCTGAATACAGTCTGGAGTTTGGCTAATAGTAACATACAAATGTTTATTTCTTAATTTTGACATATATACCACGATGATAAAGATATTAACAACAGGGGAACCTGAAATTGGATGAGGGGCATACGGGAACTCTGTACTACTTTACAACTGTTCTGTAATCTAAAATTATTCTGAAATGAAAGTTTATTTTTAAAAAGAAGCCAATATAATTTACCAGATTAACAAAATAAAACCATATGACCATCTCAATAGACGCAGAAAAAGCTTTTGACAAAATCCAACATTCATTTTTTAAGTTTATTTGAGAGAGAAAGAGAGAGAGTGCAACTGGGGGGAGGGGAAGAGAGAGAGGGAGACAGAGAATCCTGAGCAGGCTCCATGCTGTCTTTGTTTACAGCAAATATTGTAATATTATTACAATTTAAATAAAATAAATAGAAGAATGGATAAAGAAGATGTGGTGTATATACACAATGGAATATTATTCTGCCATAAAAAATAATGAGATCTTGCCATTTGCAACAACCTGGATAGACCCAGAGGGTATTATGCTAAGTGAAATAAGTCAGAGAAAGACACATACCATATGATTTCACTTACATGTGGAATCTAAAAACAAAACAAACCAAACAAAAGCAGAAACAGACCCATAAATACAGAGAACACATTATTGCCAGAGGGCTAGGGGTAGGGGGATGGGCAAAATGGGTAAGGGGAGTGGGAGACACAGGCTTCCAGTACAGAATAAATAAGTCACGGGAATGAAAGGTACAGCATGAGGGCACAGTCAGTGGCATTGTAATAGTAATATATGGTGGCAGGTGGCAGCTACTCTTGTGGGGAGCACAGCATAACTTCTAGGCTTGTCCAACCTTTATGTTGTATACCTGAACTAACGTAACATTATGTGTCAACTACACATCAATAAAAAAAGGCTGCTAGAATTAAGAAGTGAGTGTACCAAGGTTTCAGGATGCATAATTAATATACACACACAAAATAATTATATTTCTGTATATTAGCAATGAACAACTGAAAATTGAAAATTACATTTACAGTAGTATCAAAATGTGAAATACTTAGGAATAACTTTGACAAAATACTGACAAAAGGCCCTGCACACTCAGACCAAAACATGGCTAAGGGACATTAAAGAAGTCTTAAATAAATTTTGTTGGGAAGATATACTGCATTAATGATTCAGAGGACTCGATATTGTTGAGATGTCATGTCTCCTCAAACTGATCTATAGATTCAACATAATCACAATAAAGGCTTCAGCAGGATTCGTTGTATAAATCAATAAGGTGATTCTAAAAGTCATATGGAAATACTGAGGACCTAAAATAGCCAAAACAGCTTTGAAAAAAAATTGGAAGATGTACACTACCTGATTTCAAGACTTCTTGTAAAGCTGTACTCAGCACGATAGTGTGATATTGGCATCAAGGTAAACGAATAGATCAAAGTAGAACCGTACATACGTGAACAACTGATCTTCTTCAGAGATACAAAGGCAATTCACTCGAGGAAGAAGTCTTTTCTACACGTGGCACTGGAACAACTGGATAGCCACACACCAAAAAACAAACTTCGATCCATAGTTTACCATACACAAAAATTAACCCAAAATGGACCACAGACCTACATGTAAAACCTAAAGCTCTAAAACTTCCAAAAGGAAACATGAAATAAAGTCTTTGAGGCCTTGAGTGAAGCAAAAATTTCTTATATATGATGCAAAAAAAATGATCTGCAGAGGTGCCTGGGTGCCTCGGTCAGTTGAGCATCTGACTCTTGATTTCAGCTCAGGTCATGATCTCACAGTTCGTGAGATCGAGCCCCGTGTTGGGCTCCACGCTGAGCACGGAGCCGGCGTGAGATTCTCTCTCTCCCCCTCTCTCTGCCACCACCATCCTGGCCTGCACATGTGCTCTCTCTCAAAATAAATAAATTTTTAAAAAAGAATGCTCTATAAAAGAACATATTGATTAAATGTACTTAATCAAAATGTAAAACTTCTGTTCTTAAAAAGACACTATTTAGAGAATTAAAAGACAAGCCACAGACTGGGAGGAAGTATTTACAAACCATATATGTGATAGAGGACTTATGTGCAGCATATAAAAAGAACTCTCAAAACTCTAAAAAAAGACGATAAAAAATTTTAAAAAAGCAAAAATTTGAACAGATCACCAAACAAGATACGTGAATGGCAGTAGACACATGAAAATATGCTTCACATCACTAGTCTTTAGGGAAATGCACATTGAAACCGGGCGATTTCCAGGTTGGTGAGTTCATAGCAGTGCTGGGAGCGTGGGGTCCTGAGACAACACAGATCTCCACAGCGCGTCCCCCCACATACTTTGCCCTATTCATCTCTTCCACGTGGCTCTTCCTGGATCGTACCCTTTTTTTATTTTTTTTTTGAACATTTATTTATTTTTGAGAGAGAGACAGACAGAGCATGAACGGGGGAGGGGCGGAGAGAGAGGGAGACACAGAATCTGAAGTAGGCTCCAGGCTCTGAGCCATCAGCCCAGAGCCTGATGCGGGGCTCGAACTCACGGACCGCGAGATCGTGACCTGATCCGAAGTCGGATGCTCAACCGACTGAGCCACCCAGGCGCCCCTGGATCGTACCCTTTTAAATAAAACGCTGAACAATCCCAAAACAAAAGAGCAAATTGAAGCTCTGTTCTGGCGTGGGACAAGCAAGAAGTTTCGAGATCATCTTTGTCGCCAAATGACTTCTAGAACCTCAGGACTTGGCTGCCATGGGGGCAGGGTTTTGCTGTATGAATGGCCTTACAGTGAAACGCCAACACAAACAGAATGCACAAATGCCTTCAGGGCTGTTGCTAAGACTTCACAGGGACTTCGTCTTGGGAACGTAGGACACCGGTGTCAAGTAACCAGCAGCTACAGACTTGCTCAGCTCGCTGCGCCGGCTGCCCTTGTCCCTGCCTCTTGCTTCCCTCAGTACAACCCCTGCACCTTTTCTGTCAGATGCAGCCCAGGAGCACCTCTCACAACTGCAGGCAAGACAACAGATACAAGGGTTATCGGGAAACTGGTGTTCACAGCTCCTCATGATAAAGAAATCCTGAAATGTATGGAAACTGTGTGGAGCCCTGCAACGATCGCTGGAATGAAAATGTAGTGGGTACTAACCCACTGAAGAGAGATCCTCTGTGGGACACTTGCAAGAGGTACATGAAGGGTCTGAAAAAGACCTGTTTGCACAGGGAGTTGAATTCAAAGACCACCTTGAAATGCTATACATGCATCTTTTCATGGGGGCAGATGTGACCATGGAGGTGGCCTTTCACATGTTTGGCTTTAAGCCTACAATTCCTGAATCCAGGACTTGTTCCACACTCGTCTACGGCTAAATACTGCAGACCCTGACGGCAGTGGCAGAACTCGAGGAGGACGGCCGCTGGAGAGTTTTCACGTCGGTGGCTGTGTTGGGGGTGGGCATTTGATTGCGGGAGGAAAACTACGTCAAGAAATGCCGATGTGAAGGATGTGTATATGTTAGCCACCACAAATCTTCCAAAAATCTGAAGCCAGCTGCACCTAAAGAAGGGTTTCGTTGTGAAGAAACATTAGCAGGTTTTAAGTGGGTTGGGAGTAGAATAAAAGGAAGCAACTGCGTGGTGCACAGCCAGGGGGCTAACAGAGGGGAGGGCCTGAGGGTTCTTATCACAAGGAAACTATGTTTCTCCTTTCTTTCCTTTTTTCTTTTCTTGTTGTTATATCTGTATGAGAAGACGGATGCTAGCTGAATCTACTTGGCAATCATTTCACAATAGCTGCAGATCAAACCATCGTGCTGCATGCCTTAAAGGTATAGAGTAACATACGCCAATTATTTCTCAGTAAAACAGGGGTGGGTGGTGGGAAGGCCTCCTGGAAAATGGGAAAGAAGTCCTTTTAGTTCATTGGTTTTCCATGTGGAACTTCCTTTTGCATAAAGATGGGGTGAGTACAGCCATTGTTGCTGCTAAGGTGGCATCATACCTGGAAACCATGAACACAACATTGAAACAGCGACTGATTAAGGGTTATGAAAATATGGTTATCAAATTCAGAGACTCCTTTTTTTAAGTTAATTTATTTATTTTGAGAGAGAGAGAGCGTGCGCGCACACAAGCAGGGTAGGGGCAGAGAGAGAGAAAGAGAATCCCAAGCAGGCTCCGCACTGTCAGCGCAGAGCCCCCACAAGGGGCTCAATCTCATGAACCACGAGATCATGACCTGAGCTGAAAGCAAGAGTCAGACACTTAACTGAGTCACCCAGGCACCCCTTTAAAAAAAAAAGTTTAAAAGACTTCTCAGTTCTTGTGTTATGCTCCAACTAACCTCAAAAGTGAATTTGAAAGGTTTCACAATTTTTATTCTCCAAAAGACTATCCACAATTCTGTGTGATACTTGTTATAGTGCAGGTACAGGACATTAGCACTGGATACGACAGCAGCAGCCTCCTGAGAAATCAGAACAGCCAGGTGATTACCTTTACTTCTCAAAAGGGCTGTGTTGCTGCTGCTTGGATGAGCAGGACAGAACCAAACATAAAGTACTATCAGAGCTGTGGGTATTTCCTGACCAGGGTGACAGTGCCTTATTGGAAGAAGGATTAAAGAAACTTAGTAAAGCTCTGATTTAAAAATTTTTGAACCCAGGAGTGCCTGGGTGGCTCAGTCGGTTGAGGGTCTGACTTCAGCTCAGGTCATGCATGATCAGGTCATGATCAGCTCAGGTTCATGAGTTCGAGCCCCGCGGCGGGCTCTGTGCTGACAGCTCAGAGCCTGGAGCCTGTTTCGGATTCTATGTCTTCCTCTCTCTCTGACCCTACCCAGCTCATGCTTTGTCTCTAAAAAATAAACATTAAAAAAAAATTTTTTTAATGAAAATTTTTGAGCCTAGTTAAGAGTGAGACGATCGGGTCTTCCTTTCTGGTATGCCCCAGTGCGACAGTACTTTGCACTGGTATGTGGGGCAGATCAACCAAGAAAGCTATGCATTGAATGCTTGTTAGCATTCTCTATTGAATCTGGACAAGTATCTTTTTTCCTTTTATTTCCTTTCTTTTTGGTCAGGTGACTAAACAAACGGCATAAATTTGAAATGAAATGGTCTTGAGGGAAAATATTCAAATTTTTCATAATCTTGAACAAAAGTCATTACATTAGAAGTATTATAGTTAACACTTTGTTCTTCCTTTACCAGAAACATAAGAATACAAAAGTGAGTTTTCTAATTAAAGTATGATTAAACTTAGTTCCATAGTCTTGTGATTGTGTATTGCACATTTTTGAAAGGCATATAAGTGTTAATGTAATTGTTGGTTAAGGAAATTAAATCATAAAGTGGGCAAAAAAAAAAAAGTGGCATTGTTCCCCATTCACTGTGGTAAAGTGCCATTGTTACATCACAGATATTTACAAATTAGAGTATTTGAAATAGGTATTTAGCATTTGTAGTTTAAAACAGTGTTACAATATGTGCCGTCAGCACCTCTGTTAAAGATGCTCTTGGTGTGGGGACACCTGGGTGGCTCACTCCGTTGAGCATCCGACCCTCGATTTCGGCACAGGTCATGATCTCATGATCATGATCTCATGGTCATGAGATTGAGCCCCAAGTCATCGGTCTCAGTGCTGACAACACGGAGCCTGCTTGGGACTCTCTCTCTCTGTTTCTCTCTCTCTCTGTTTCTCTCTCTCTCTCTCTCACTCTCTCGCTTTCTCGCTCTCTGCCCCTCCCCCACTCATGCGCACATGCACGTGTATGCTCTCTCAAAATAAACAAAAAAAAGATGCTCTTGGTGCAGTGTAAGTTTATTATATGTATTTACAATTATGACGTTCATTAAACAAAACAATAATAGCGACACTCCTCTTGTCAGATTTCTCAGTGAATTCTCAGGGTCTGGTGTGAACTGAAACTGTATCCTGCATTGAATATGAATTAAGCATTTAATTTAATCCTTAGACAGCTAAAGAAAGTCAAACTGCATAGGGGCTTCCCCTCTACATCAGAGAGATTTGCTGATTTAAGAAAAGAATCTAAGAAGCTCTGAGTCTATTTAAAACTCTAACTTGTGAGTTATACCTTTATAAGTATATTTATTCTTTTGTCAGATGAAGTAATGCTAATTTTACTAATAAACAAAAACAGATTTTAGGTATTAATGAAACACTAAATTGAAGAGCCAGTTTATTCTAACATTTGCTGGCTTCTATAAGAATTTGTGATCACATGAGTTCTATTTATCACCTCTAGTGTGGAAGAACATTCCGGAAGGTCACTTTGGGTGCATTCTATGGTCTTCTGAACAAGACTTAACAGAGAAGTGCGGTCTAATCTTCCCAAAGTGCATCCTGTCCTGTATAGCTCACAGAGTACCTATGCACTTGGGGCGTAGTTAGGAGGTAACAATCACCAGTCTTGGGTAGAATCACACTAAACAAATTACCTAGAGGATATGGCACTGGTATTAGAGAATTTATTTCCTTAAAAGAAGAGCAATAATACAAAGTTTAAACTGATTAGAATGTTCATTAAATCTTGGTTTGGTGCAGCCATAAGCTAACATTTGGTTGAACTCACAGGATCCAAGTATAATTTTCAAATTATTGTATTGCCACAATTATTAATTTGCTCCTTCCTTACTTTCTAATAGCTGCATCTTGCATAAATGCAGAGCACCACTTTTCGGAATGTTTGAGGTTTGTTTTCAAAGGCTTTGGAAGAAGAAATGTGTAGAATTTTTGTTTTGTTTTGTTTTGTTTGCTTTTAGGAATGTTGATTACAATTTTGAAAGTGGCCTATATTCTACAAAGTAATCTGAACCAAGCTGTGTATGTGAAAAATATATACATTTACTGTGAGTAGACAGTGTTTCGGTGACTGGAGAGCAAAGTAGAAGCTGAAACGGTAGGACAGCCCATTCACCATCACTGACCCCACATCACCATGACCAGGCCGTCTTCACGATCCCATTCTGTACGGCAAGAACACTTTAACTGCTTTAAGATAATGCAGCAGTTAAGTCATCTTAATCAAGGTGAAAATTACTGAAGCTTGGATTCTTATCTCACAAATTTAAAAACCCAGAATTAGGTTAAATTTTATAAACATTCCTGAAGTATACAGCCTGAAGAATCATTTTACCCTAACCACACTCCCGGATCTGTCTGGGCTGATATGTAGCATGAATCTGACACACTGGCACACACTTGCCTAACAAGGTCAATTGAGCAACAGCTCAAGCCACCCAGGAGAACTTAGGGCCAATTTAGGTCCCAGCCCTGGGCTCTCTCTGCACTGTTTATCTTCTTCTTTATGAAAATATCATGGAAATGCAAGAATTCTCACTGAGCACGCAGATCAAAACTGGGATTTCCTAGAGCTTTGGGGAGAAGGAAAGACTTTGCGGAGCAAGACCAAAGCATACATTGGAACTAAACGAACAACAGAAAGGTCAATAAGGCAGCACAGGAAATGCTTCTTGTGAAGGACAAACCTCTCATCACCCTAAAAGTGGGGGATAAACTGTGGCTAAGTTGTTGACTTGTGTGTGTTTGTTTACTATTGGTTGTTTTTGTTTTTGTTTTGAATTTTTTAAAAGTAATCTCTATGCCCAACATGGGGCTTGAAGTCGGGACCCCAAGATCAAGAGTGGCACACTCTACACTGAGCTTAGCCAGGTGCCCTGAGGACTTTGTTTTCAACACAAAGTGTTGCTCTCCCTCAGGGAGGCTCTGGGGGGTTGGAAACTGGAATATCTTTACATGGGAGGCAGACCGCCAGCTTCTTCATCAAGCCTCGCCTGGAACTGATGCAGCAAAGACGTTAGCAGGATCTTAACGGCGAAACTTAACGGCTGTCGCTATCGTATGCCCTTCACATGTTTTCCATTGATGTTTATGATGCTTGAAAAACTTAAATTCTATTTGGACAAATTTAATTTTATGCCTTTTTCTCTCTGCTTCCTTCTTTCCCTAGGTGCCCTCCCACATTTTGCTACTGTCAAATATTCTTGCCCTATTACCTCACTGATAATACTTCAAACTTACTTATAAACTACATTTGTGGGGGAAACCCACAAATGACATATTACCACACAACCTATAAGAATGGCTAAAATGAGAAGACCAAGCACACCAAGTTTTGGCAAGGCGTTAAAGGTACAGGCTCTCAGACATAGCTGATGGGGATGTAGAATACGGCAACCACCTTGAAAACACATTTTGGCAATTTTTAAAAATGCTAACCAGGGGCGCCTGGGTGGCTCAGTCGGTTGAGCGTCCGACTTCGGCTCAGGTCATGATCTCACAGTTTGTGAGTTCGAGCCCCGCATCAGGCTCTGTGCTGACCGCTTGCTCAGAGCCTGGAGCCTGCTTCAGATTCTGTGTCTCCTTCTCTCTCTGCCCCTCCCCCGCTCACGCTTTGTCTCACTCTGTTTCTCAAAAATAAATCAATGTAAAAAAATTTAAAAAAAAATCTTTAAAAAAAAAATGCTAACCACACACCTACCACATGATCCAGCACATAAGTACTTAGCAAAGAGATACGAAAGCATATGCCCACACAAAGACTTGTGTACAAATGCTCATAGCTCCTTTATTTGCAATGGCCAAAAACTGTGAACAGCTGAAAGTCCATCGCCTGGTGAACAGAACAACAAATTGTGGTTCCGGCACACAGTGGAGCACTCATCAGTGACCAGGAAACTGCTGGAACACACTGCCACAGAGACAAATCTCAAAATGATTGCACTGAATGAAAGAAGCTAGACAAAAAAAAGGGCAGTCACTGTATGATTGCATTTATAATTTTTTAATGCAAATGAATACACAATGAGAGAAACAGATTAGAAGTTGCTTGGGCCAATGGGGCTGCAGGGATGACAGAACGCCAGAAGGGAGCCTTCAAAGTGATGGGCAGGTTCACTATTTTGACTGTGGTGCTGGTGCCCTGGGTGCATTCATATGTCAAAATTTACATTGACATACTACCCAGCCATTGCACAGTCTGAGTATTTACCCAAGAGACGTATATGGGCTCAACTATAGTGACCAGAAGCAGGTCACTGATGATTCTTGGTCCAAGAGTACTTTCTGCAGAAAACTACATTAAGCTGATTTCTGTTTCTTGAACAGTTTTCTACACATTAAAGATGAACAACTGGGAAGCCTTAGTGGCTCAGTCAGTTGAGTGTCTGACTCTTGATTTTGGCTCAGATCATGATCTCATGATTTGGAGTTCGAGCCCCAGGTCAGGCTCTGTGCTGATGGTGCACAGCCTGCTTGGGATTCTCTCTCTCTCTCTCTCTCTCAAAATAAACTTTTAAAAAAGAATGAACTACCTCCATTTTTTCTGCTTCCACTTAAAATTTACCAAAATTAGGGGTTCCTGGGTGGCTCAGTCGGTTGAGTGTCAGACTTCAGCTGGGGTCATGATCTTACAGTTTGTGGGTTCGAGCCCCATGTGGGGCTCTGTGCTGACACCTTGTTCAGAGCCTGGAGCCTGCTTCGGATTCTGTGTTTCCTTCTCTCTGCCCCTCCCCCACTCTCACACCATCTCACTCTCTCAAAAATAAATCAATGTAAAAAAATTTTTTAATTTACCAAAATTATATTAATTGGGATCATTTTTTTCCTTGAAAATATAAAATTTTATGTATGTATCAAATTCACAATTAGAACTTGTACCTACACTCATTATTGCACGTCTACCCCCCACCCCCGAACGCTCAGGAGTCAGGGTTTTACCATGTGCACAGATTTAGCCACTGTCAAATCACTTTGTTACTGTTCTTAGCAATAAAGTTCAGTATGAATTCTATTCTTTAAAAATACTTATCATTTGCCTAACCACCTTACAAGGAAGCAGTGAGCATATCCCTCAGATGCCCTGATGCCCTCTGGTGCTGGCTCATCATGCAGCCTGTGTGTTTCGCCCCTGTTCTTTCCATCTCTGTGCAGCAGTACCTGCTCCGGGATCTGGGAGCCGTTTTCAGGGTTACAATATCCACAGGGACATGAAGGCTATCAGAAGAGTCTCATTTCACTTATAAACAAATTCATTCATAATTTTTAAAATGTAAATTAGAATATCTGTTAGTTTTGCAAACATCAGTGAGTTTGATATAAACCAGTGTTGGCTTACATATGGGGAAATGGGCACATTGAGGGAAGGCTAAAGCGGAAGGCTAGATATTCCTTCCCAGGAAGGAAATGTGGAGCCCTACTGCAGAACATAATTTAGAGGAGGTGGGTCCCTATGTGCTAAGATGGAAATATGCCTAATTTGCTACATGAAAAAGGAAGTCAGAGTAGCATAAACAGCGAATAAATAAGGGGATTAGATTATATATAAATATATTCATGGGCATGGAAAGTTTCCAGAAGATACACAAGAAACCATCACGTGGATTCTGCAGGTTCTACCCAATCCATGGCCTCCCACGAGTATTCCCCAAGCATAGGCTCTGTCTCTCCAGGGAGGAGACCCAAGTGTCAGCGACAGATGACAGGCCCAATGAGGAGAGAGGGATGAGGATTCGAGCGTGTAAAGAAGAGAGAGTGCATTGGCACAAAAACAGACACTCAAATCAATGGAACAGAGTAGAGAACCCAGAAATGGACCCACAAACATATGGCCAACTAATCTTTGACAAAGCAGGAAAGAATATCCAATGGAATAAAGACAGTCTCTTCAGCAAGTGGTGCTGGGAAAACTGGACAGTGACATGCAGAAGAATGAACCTGGACCACTTTCTTACACCATACACAAAAATAAACTCAAACTGGGTGAAAGACCTAAGTGTGAGACAGGAAGCCATCAAAATCGTCGAGGAGAAAGCAGGCAACAACCTCTTTGATCTTGGCCACAGCAACTTCTTACTCAACACGTCTCCAGAGGCAAGGGAAACAAAAGCAAAAATGAACTATTGGAACCTCATCAAAATAAAAAGCCTCTGGACATCAAAGGAAACAATCAGCAAAACTAAAAGACAACCAATGGAATGAGAGAAGATATTTGCAAAGACATATCAGATATAGGGTTAGTATCCAAAACCTATGAAGAACTTATCAAACTCAACACCCAAAAAACAAATAATCCAGTGAAGAAATGAGCAAAAGACATGAGTAGACATTTCTCCAAAGAAGACATCCAGATGGCCAACCGACACATGAAAAAATGCTCCACATCACTCATCATCAGGGAAATACAAATCAAAACCACAATGAGATACCACCTCACTCCTGTCAGAATAGCGAACACTAACAACTCAGGCAACAGCAGATGTTGGCGAGGATGCGGAGAAAGAGGATCTCTTTTGCGCTGCTGGTGGGAATGTAAATGGGTACAGCCACTCTGGAAAACAGTATGGAGGTGCCTCAAAAAAGTAAGAACTACTCTACGACCCAGCAACTGCACTATGAGGTATTTATCCAAGGGATACAGGTATGCTGTTTCGAAGAGACACACATACTCCAATGTTTATAGCAGCACTATCAACAACAGCCAAAGTATATAAAGAGCCCAAATGTCCATCGATGGATGAATGGATATAGAAGATGTGGTATATATATATATATATATATACACACACACACACAATGGAGTATTACTCAGCAATCAAAAAGAATGAAATCTTCCCATGTGCAACTACGTGGATGGAACTAGAGGGTATTATGCTAAGTGAAATTAGAGAAAGACAAGTATCATATGGCTTCACTCATGTGAGGACTTTAAGACACAGAACAGATGAACATAAGGGAAGGGAAGCAAAAATAATATAAATACAGGGAGGGGGACAAAGCATAAGAGACTCATAAATATGGAGAACAAACAGAGGGTTACTGGTGGGGGTGTGGGAGGGGGGATGGGCTAAATGGGTAAGGGGCATTAAGGAATCTACTCCTGAAATCATTGTTAGACTAGATGCTAACTAACTTGGATGTAAATTTTTTAAAAATAATAAAAAAAATAAATGCTTAAAAAAAAAGGAGCGAGAGTGCTCCTGTGTTCTGGATCCTGGGAGGCTCTGAGGAGGAGGGATGATCTGAAGGTGGAAGGAAACCACTGGTACTGTAGCTCCTCCAAACTTGTCCCAAACCCTCCACACCCACCCCCATTCCCTAGCCTGAGCACACCTTGCCCCACCACTCCCACCTGCAGATCCACGGGGCTCTGGCTCAGGATTCAGGACTGCCCAGGAAGGGTGAGGGCAGGTCCGGAGCTGCTGCCATGACTGTTTCTGTTCTGGATCACGTGGCCCATAGTTGGTTTCTGTCTCGCTGTGTGACTGACTCTGAGTTTTATTCAGTGTTTAGAGGATATCTAGCATCTGATACCAGGGTACGAAGCTTATGTACCCAGTAGGGAGAGTAAGAAACTGGCTTTAGAAGAGACAGACCAAAGCCAACAAAAAGAATAATGGACAATCTTAGCAATGTCAGTTCTTAGCCAAGGCAGATAAAATGTGGGGTTTTAATTTAATCAAACATTGCTACACTACAGAGCTATGGGCCGCCCAGACCAATTTGCAAGCTTTCCTTTGTAGCCTAGCATTTCAGGGATCATGAGTGTGCAGATGGTATGCACCAGAGCGCCCCTGCAGATAAATATGAGGTTACCCAGCATCTCCTCGCCAGTTGGCTCTAAATTACAGCATTTACAGCGTGTCAACTCTGCTCTGAATGCTTCCTATCTGTCCTAATTTCATTGTCACACAACCGTCTGGCCATATTCCCAAGGCCACACAGCTGAGGAGGGGTAAAGCAGGGTGTTTGTTTGAACCCAGTCAGACTGATGAATCCTGAAAACGAAGACGCGTGCTGCTTCATCCGTCTCTGTTGCCGCCCCAGCAGGAAGAGGACAGGGTCCTTGGTCTTCCTCACCCCAGGTTCCTCCCTCATGCTCCTGCACCTTCTGCCATCTGTCTTTGCAACCAGCACATGGGACCATCTCGCACATGAAATGTGCACAGACAGTTTGGTGAACAGAGAAGAGAATGGATGCTTCTTGCAGCAACTGCCCAGCCAGGAGCCAAGAGGGTTTCTTTCTGGGGCCTGCCATCTTTTCTTTTTTTAAGCTTACTTTTATATATTTTGAGAGAGAGAGAGAGAGAGAGCAAGCAGGGGAGGGGGAGAGAGAGAGAGAGAGAGAGAGAGAGAATCCCAAGCAGGCTCCTCACTGTCAGCACAGAGCCCGACACGGGGCTCAAACCCATGAACATGAGATCATGACCTGAGCCGAAGTCAAGATTGGACACTTAACCTACTGAGCCACCCAGGCGCCCTTGGAGCTTGCCGTCTTTAATTCTGAAGTGGTTAATCCAGCATTTAGGTTGGGTTTATGCCCAGACCAGAGTAGGCAGTTGACCTGAGCCCATCAAGATCTTTCTCAGGATTGACAAATGGACATGAGCAATTCTGGTTGAGGGCAGACTCCTGCCTGGGGTCGGCCGTGCAGACTGAGCACTGGTCAGCCACCCTACAAAACTTCAGATTGGGGTCATTCTTCCAATGGATTCAGATGCACACTCCTCCTTCTGAATCAGTTCAGCTCACAGGAGTACTGCCAGCACCCACCCCTACTAATTTAATATACAGAGACACTGAGTGTGAAATAAAGACCATAACCGGCCTATGGCCCCAGGTCACCTTGTTCCAACTTTAAAAATCAAGATTTAGGGGCACCTGGGCGGCTCACTTGGTTGAGCACCCAACTTCAGCTCAGGTCATGATCTCATGGTTCGTGAGTTCGAGCCCCACATCAGGCTCACTGCTGTCAACACAGAGCCACTTCGGATCCTCTGTCTTCCTCTCTCTCCGCCCCTCCCCTGCTTGTGCTCTCTCTCTCTCTCTCAAAAAAAAAAAAAAGGGCTTTATAAAAATAAAGATAAAAATCAAAATTTAAAAAACCACAACTGATGTTAACGTATAAGCAAGTCCACCTTGTTGGAGGGTGAAAGAGGGAGGGTAGATTTGATGTGGGAGGGTTTGGACTGAGTTGGAGAGGGCAGGTAGGAAGAACTCCAGAAAGCATCTCTTCATGGATATGTATTTATAGTTATAGTTATAGTTATTTATTTCATCTTTTTTTTTTCTCAAGAGTGAGGGGCTCACTGGGTCTGTTGGGAATGGGGTTGGATCAGGAAGCAGCCGTCAGTTCGGGGAGGTCTGTGGTCTCCATTTCATAATACCCCTTTGCGCTAGAAAAGGTCTTCCCCTTCAAGATCTCTATGAGTTGCTGTAGCCGCTTGGCAAAAGAAAGCACTTGGGGAGGTTTAGTGATAGGTGGGGGTGCGGGAGGGGGTGGGGATGGGGATGGAGGCGGGGGTGGGGGTGGGGGTGGAGGCAGGGACGGGGCTGGGGGTTTGGGTCGGGGTAGGGGTGGAGGTTGAGATGCAGGGGGATGCGCGGGAAGTGGTTGAACAGGGCGTTGGAAGTACCAAGGAGGGCGAGCAGAAGGGTGGGCAGAGGGGCGTCTGACTGGGGGTGCTGGAGTAGTGGGAGGGGGAGGGGTGGGCACTTGAGCCATGTGCAAGACATTAGAACCGATCTTGGAGGCAATCCAGTTCAGATAGGGCCAGGTGGCCGTGTAGACTCCAGGGCGCTTAGCTCGGGCACAGCCTACCCCCCAGCTTGTAACTCCCACGACCACATAGGTATTTGCCACGTTGTCTCTGCACATGAGAGGACCGCCGCTGTCCCCCTGCCCAGAAGGACACAGGAGTCACTCTCTGCCTGAGCCACTTTTCCCCTGCCCAGAAGGGCCATAGGCTCTGGAAGGACAGTCTCTGGGTCACATGACTTCCTGCTGCCATGAACACAGTGGTTGTGGCAAAGTTTGAGTTGGTACCAACATCTTCGGTTGGAATGTGAGAAGGGTATGGATTGTCGTGGGTTTCCTTCCAGTGAGGAGGGAGTAAGCGACCCATGCGTCCATGCATGTGGCTTCACGCATACATGGGCCTGTGTACACGTGGATTGGGAGGTTTTGATTTCTGGCGAAGAGAGGCAAGCATTCTCCTCAGGGGTGGCGGTTGGGTGGTTTGACCCCTGTGCCATGGCAGAATAAGCTCTCGGTGTGGCGACTGGTCCTCTGTAGGGGCAGCAGGTTAGTGTCTCCCCCCACCCTCACTGCTGGAAAATGCGGCCAGGGAAGGGGTCACTGGAGCAGGGCCCTAGCGGTAGTGTAGCTCAAACAAGAGGGACTCAAACAAGAGGAGTCGGCTGGAAGTGGGCACCTAAGGGGAGTTACCTGGCAGGTGTCAATCTTGCCTTCAGGGTACCCCGCGCACACGTTGGTGGACCGGATGCGCCCGTTGTACCACTGGGTGGAGTTACATAAGTCGAGATCGATGAGGTTCACGAGTGCCTCCTGCAGTGTAGGTGACGTCCTGTAGGCTGCAGCCAGGCGCCTGGCTCAGTGGTCAGCGAGCACAGACGTGTGCTGGGAAAGCCCTGCCCTGTCCCCCCCCAGAACCCCATCGCCCCCAAATGCTCTGATTAAACCCATGAAATCAAACCATTAAACCCGTGGGAACGAATGCCCCTGGCCTCTCCTCACATAACCCTGAGGAGAAGAGCAGGCGGGGTGTGGGGTGGAGGTGGGCGTGTGCAGTCGGTAGATGCAGATGCGGCTCCAGGGCTGTGTGTGCTGAGGGCAGATTAACAGCCAGAGTGTGTCACCTCATTTACAGCCCACAGCAACCCCCTGCGTGGAGCGCTGTGACTCGCCTTTCCTCCACTTCGTCCTGGCGGGGGAGTGGTGAGGCCGGGATTCAGACCAAGGTTTTCCTCTACACTTAAGCCCAAGACACACGTCTCATCCCCCATAGCACAGCTCTGGGTCACCCTCCCTGCTTTTCACCCGGATGCCTCTGCTCAGCTGTGGACGGGAGGAGTCTCTCCCGCGTGCCTCCCTTCTGCTTTGAGGAGATTCTATAAAGGGAAGAGCTGTGGGGTCGTGTCCACACACAGACAGACCTGTCAGGGGTGCAGGTGGTTGGAACGACCTGAGGCCAAGTCAGAACTTCCTTTACAGCCCCAGATGCTCCATCATGACCTTCGGGCTAAGGAAGGTCCAGCCCAGGCGATGCCTCAATCAGCCAACCTCGCATCTGGCTTAGACAGAGCTCAAGAATAGGTGCAGCCATTCCCCCTTCACCAGTGGCCCCCGCAAACAGAAGGGCCCCCCTACAGCATCACCCACAGCCCAGCCACCGCCTGGCGGGGGACTCTGAAATTGCTTGCATACAGGTGGCGAGGTGGCAGTCAGACCTGGAACATGGCGATGCAGGCCAACGTGAAGCCAGAGCCACGTGCAGCAAGCGGGGGGGGGGGGGGGGGGAGGGAGCAAGGCACACAGTAGGCACCCGGAAAACAGCTGAATGTGCGTCTCTGTGGCTTTCAACATGTTTCGGGTCCCTTTAGCTCAGCTTTGCATACCATCCAAGCAGCAGTGAGAGTGTTGCATGTGCCCCGTCCCTGAGACAGGGGTGACACTGAAATTGCCACAAGAAGCCTGCTCATTTAAGGTGAGCTTTTTTTTTTTTTTTTTTTTACATTTTTTACTTAATTTTGAGAGAGAGAGAGAGAGACAGGGCACAAGTGGGGGAGAGGCAGAGAGAGAAGGAGGCACAGAATCTGAAGCAGGCTCCAGGCTTCGAACTGTCAGCCCAGAGCCCGACGTGGGGCTCGAACTCACGAACCGTGAGATCGTGACCTGAGCCGAAGTCGGACGCTTAACCGACTGAGCCACCCAGGCGCCCCTAAGGTGACCTTTTAAATCTATGGCACAGCCTACAGAGTCTGGACAGCCACAAGTTTCATTGTCAAGAGCCAGGTGTCCTGAAACAGAAAGGGGGTTCTCAATCCCGACACCTTGGCTTTACAGGAAAAAGGCTAAAAAGGTCTGCAAGCATTCAAAATTCAGTAGAAAAGGAAGACCACCCCCAAAGTGCTCTTTCAGCCCCAGAGCGTATGGGTTCAAGGAGGACATAGAAAAAGAAAGGTCTGAAGGAATGTCACAGAACTTTGGAGGCTGGAGATTTCTTTGAGACTTGGCCTTGGCGGTGGGGGAGTGTTCATCAAAAAATAATAGAAAACCCATTACGTTGAGGGGAATTCTAGAACAAAAGAGACTTTGCATGATGTCCAGGGTGTAGCTGGGAGCCTAGAATCCTTCTGAGCGAAAGGATAGCAAAGGTGAGGGTGGGGGTGGGGGTGCAGATGGGAACCCTGAGATCAGTCCCCCCAGGGACAGCAAGAACCCCGGAATGCTGTGCCCATGTCCAAGTGGGTGGGCAGAGCAGGGTAGGCCGGTGAGTGGGAAAAAAAGAATGCTCTAGAGGCCACGGCAGAGCCATGGACATCAACAGCCAGACAGAGGGTGACACCCCGGGCCAGGGAGGGAAGGCCACGGGCCAGCAGAGGCCAGTGAAAGCAAGGGTGCCTGGGAAGAGAAGCCCTCCCCTGAGGGACAGAACGGACAGCAAACCGGCCAGAGAGCGGAACCAGCCTTAAGAGAGAAGAGTTCCAGGAAGCACCCTGAAACTACCAAGGTTCTGTCACCAGGAAAGCCTGAGTTTTGACTCCAAACGACTGCAGTGCCTTGAATTGGGAACCCTCGGTTTTCCATTATCAAGGGACACAAGAGATTTCAGTCTTGTTTCACATCCCCAGTGTGACTGGGTAAAGATTTCCATGAGACCACCTTTGGAAACCCGAAAGGCCTAACCTGCTGGTCAAACCCTTGCTGCCCACTGCTGACCTGCAAAAAACCTCTCCTACAGTGAAAACGAAGTAACTCCAAAGGGCAGGGTGGGTTCTGGCGTTGTGACCACCAAGGGTGGGGAGGAGAGGTGCACTGATCAGGACCAGGAGGGCTGGGCTCAGGGGGCTCAGAGCCCAGAGACCACGTGACCGGCCCCTTCCATTCACAGATGGGGAAATGGAGGGCCAGAGAGGAGAGGGACTGGCCCACGGCCCCAAAACCCTATCCAGAGCTCTTCTCCAAGTTTCAGGAGCACCCACTTCCAGAATGCAGCAGCTAGGCCTCAGGCCCAGATACAGACACAGGCTAGACCCCGTGCTAAGAGCACCAAGGTTCTCCTGTGCCTGTGTTCAGCCTTCCCTTCGGCGACCACACTAGTCATAAGTTGTGAGGCTTTGAACAGTTTCTCCAGCTATAAAACGGAACCTACTTACAGGACTCTGGTGGGGTCTGGGTGTCACTCCACCAGGCAGCACATATTACCCCTTCCCCTCAGAGACCACCAAGAGAATGACCAGCAGTGTCCCCCCTTGAGAGTCCCCTCCATACTCACCATTCTCTCTTAAGAATCCCCAGCCAGCCACCCAGCAGGCCTGGGAGACTCTGGGTGGGCCTGCCCTAAATTGGGGCAGGCAGCCGGGTCCGATGAACTGCCCACATGGAACTGGAGGGGTGATCTTCAAGAGAGCAATGTCATTGTACTCTAAACTGGGGACGTATTTCTCATGAATGATGATTTTCTCGACATATCTCTCCTGTTGAGGCGGCTTCACTGGTTTATCGCTCCCATACACAATTTCCCTTGCTCCAAAAATCAGTCTCCAGTCATATACTTTTCTGTGGGCACAGAGGCAAGCCAGGTTATCCTCAGTAGGGACTGGCTCGACAGAAACCTCTGGTGATGGTGACCCTCAGAGCCCTCCCCTGTCAAAGGTCTGGTCGCCACTAGGCCCGGGAGACTGCACAGAGAGCTCTGGGGAAAGTCCCTGCCCCAGAACAGCCTTCCTGAAGACCTCCCTCCACGCGTTCCCACACGTACTTTTTGGACCCGAAGCAGTGAGCAGCCGTCAGCAACCAGTGGGAGTTCAGCAGGGTGCCTCCGCACGCGTGATACCTTCGGTTGTTGTGGGAAGTGAAGACCTGGAGGCTGACCATCCAGGGCCAGGCCCCGAGTGCCGCATCCTGCCCTCCGACGATACGGACACTCCCCTGTGGGTTCTGCCTGAACCGTAACCCACAGGGGCCACTGAGGAGAGACCAGGGGCACGGTTCAAACCGAGAACAGGTCCAGCCTGTCCTACCTGCACAATGGGGGAGGTAAGGCTAGGGGTCTGCTGAAAGTGGGGTGGCCCAGAGTAGGTAGAGTCCAGGGGGGACGATGCTGAGGAGAAGCGCTGTCAGGGTGGTGGCGAGGCCAAGGAGCTACAGCGTCTAGGAAATGGTTTGGGGGAAAGAAAGGGCCACGGGAAGCAGGACAGACAGTAAGGGCCCTAGAAATGTAGGAGCGCCCTAGGCAGACGGGGAGGCTAGAGGTGTCGAGGCTGCAAGGCGGGGGTGGGTGGTGGCAGAGGAGGCAGAGTAGCCAAGGCAGGTCCAGTGGCCCCAGGTATGGGGAGCCGCGGGGGTCCAGGGACAGGAATTCTGGGAGCTGGGGAGAGGCCACAATAGTTTGGGGGTATCTTGGAGGCTGTAGGAGTCTAAGTTGGAGGGGGGATCCCAGAGGCATGGCGTGATGGTATCCTGGGGCCTTAGGAGTCATACACAGGTGGGGACACCTCAGTATCTGTGGGAATAAAAGGCCTCCTAAAAAGTAAGACTTGATGTTCCAGAGGCAGTGAGGCCAGTCTCCAGGTGAGGAAGAGGTCCCAGTGTCTGTGCTGTGGGAGCCACAGGAACCCAGGGGTCAGCCCTGGGGCCCATGGGCTGATGAAGCTGGGAACAAGGACGGTCTGAGTGGGGGGTGTGGGTCACACCTGTGAGACCCAGCAACGACTAAGGCCCGCACTTGGCCTCCTCCCTCGCCCTGGACGGAGAGTCTGGGTGGGGCTTACTATTCAGAAGACACTCTCTCCACACACACCCCAAAGGTGTCCCTGACACTTACTCACACGTGGCGTTATCTTTGGCAACCACAGACACAGCCAAGACCAGCAGGATGGCAGTTGGCAGCATCTCCACCATACTCCTGCCCCAGCCTGGCCTGGAACCCTAGCGACTTCACAAAGCCCTGTGGCCTCCTGACCAATCAGCAGTGCGACCTCCCACCCCCACCCCCCCCAGGCATCAGGCCAGGCAGGAGCCCTTTCGCTTAACTGGTTCAGGCTCAGAGGAGTTCCCAACTTCCTGTTCGGGCTCCCCCTGACTCCTGGGTGCAGCCCCGTCCCTCTGTCCCAAGGCCAGGATCTTCATTCCGAGTTACCCTTCTGAGGTCCCATATCATCTGAGGTTCTAGCTTTGTGCAAGCTCAGGGTCTGCCCCTCATGCAGGCTGTAAGCACGTTTCCTGTTCCAAACATGGATTGAAGGGCAGCTCTGTCCCTCTGTGTCAAGATGGCGCATGTCAGTGGTTACAAGGGGTCAGGTTAATCAGGTCAGATTAATCGATCCTTAATACTGTGTGGGGAAAACTGTCTTTCCTCTTCCAAGTACATGCTATCAGCACACTTTTCAGAGAGCCATTCTGAATTTCCTTAATTCAGTACTTCAAAGCCCACCTTTCTATTCATTCCTGAGTATCACAAGCTCTGGTGTTTCCTACCTGAGTGTCTCCAGGCCTGCCCTCTGGGACCTACGTGCAACAAGGTGTGTCTCCTATACTTAAGTGTAAAGAACTCTCATTACACTTAACTGAATATCAGGAAGTTTCATTTCTTCTGATTGTCAGGAGACTGTGTCTCACCTACCAGAGGTTGACAAAGGCTCACCTCACATACCTGCGTGTTAACACGTTTCACCTCTTCTGTAAGAGTGTGAGAGATCACATCTCTACCTGCATGAAGGGCAGTCTCCCATCCTCGACCTGAGTGTAAGTTCTCCACTAGTCAATCTGAATGTCCGGAGGGTGCACCTCTCCTACCCGAGTGTCGGGACACCTCGTGTCCTGAGTATTAAGGGTTTTCAGATTTCCAGATGATCTTTATTCCTCTACATATGAATGTCATACCTTCTCATCTCACGTAACTTTCAGGAGGTCACATCCCCCTCAACTGAATGTCCAGCAGGTCTTGAACATCCTACCAGAGTATCAGGAGCTATCATCTCTTCTTCCTGAATGTGAGGATGTCTCTCTTCTTCCATCTCAAGGCCAAAGGCCTCGTCTGGACCGCCTGAGTGTCACTTTGTTGCATCTTCTCTACCTGAGAACCAAGAGGTCCTATATCCCCTATCTGAGGCTCAGGAAGTACATCTCACTGATTGTGAGTGCCCTGAGGTTTCGCCTGCCATGCTCAAGTGCCAGGAACTCTCATGTCCTCCACCTGGCTGCCAGGAAGTCTCCCTCCCTCCCTAAAAGTCATGAGCTTTCATCTTCTCCGCCTGAATATCACAAGGTCTCCTTTGCTCAGTAAATATCTGATATTCTCGTCTCAACTCTCTGACTACCTGAAGGTTTTCTGTCTCCTTCCAGGGCATCTGGAGCTCTCCTCCACCTGAGAGTCAGGAGATCTTGTCACTCACCTCTTCTGCTATGTCTGGAGGTTCCAGCTCTTTTCTCTTAGCAACCAAGGGGTCTCCTCTTCCCTATTTGAGTGTAACAAGGCCTTGCCTTCCCTACCTGCATGTCCAGTGTTTCCATCTCTTCTCCCTAATTGTCAGATGTCTCGTTTCCACTAGACAATTGTCCGGACATCTCATCTCACTACCCAATTGTCAGGAAGCTCTCATTTTCTATACAGAGTGTCCCCAAGTCTACTCTTCTTGCAGGCCAGAAGATCTTCCCTCTCCTATTACTGGGTTAGGGTTGCTGACAATACTGACTCCATCTCTGGCCCTCCATCTTGTTCCTGTTTGCTCAGTGACCTCCCTTGGGGCCATGTGTTCCGGGCACCTTGGAGATTGATATACACACCTTAGGAATGCCTGCCAAGGCCAGGATGGGGGAAGGCTTGTTTTCACCCCCTCCCCCAAGAATCTGTTGGAGATAACATAGTCTTTCCCCTTGCTGAGGCACAGGTGGTGACACAAGAGCTAATTAAAGGTCGGCTGTCCATTAGGTGCAATCTCACTACTGCCCTTCTGCATGTGCCTCATCGTATGAAATCTTTCAACTGTGCAGTCATTCTCTGCCCAATCCACCTGAATAAAACTCTGTAAACAGGGGTGCCTGGATGACTCAGTCAGTAGAGCGTGTGACTCTTGATCTCAGGGTTGTGAGTTCAAGCCCCATGCTGGGTGTAGAGCTTACTCAAAATTAAATCTTAACAAAAACAAACTCAGAGTAAACAGTATGTAGTGGCTTGCTTGGTTTTCCAGTCTCAAAGTGCCTTCTCTGGGGAATACTTTCCTGTTCCTCCTCCGTCTTCTAACACTGGCCCAGGACATCTTATCTTTGTTTAGCAGGGAGTGACAAGGCCATATCCCCCCAATTAGTGGCAGAATGATTCCACTTGAGTTTTGATATGCATTATTTATCTTCCTGACAAGCAACAGGTTTTCTTTCCCCCAGAGGAATGTAATTGGGTCTCAATAACATCAACTATGTGAGTATCACAAGATTTTTATCACTGCCCCCTGCATGTCAGTGGGGCGCTCTCTTTTCCACCTGAGTGTAGGGAGTCATCTCTCCTAGGAGAGTTTCAGGGCCCTTGTGCACTTACCCGACTGTTAGGATTTCTTCTCAGACCTGAGTGTCACAGAACATATTTCTTCTGCCTGATTTCAGGAGGACTCTGCTCCTGTGTTTAAGTTTCTTTTTTTTTTTTTTTTTTTAAGCCTTCATATCAGGTGATCTCTCCTCCTCTACCTGAAGTTCAGGAAGTCCTATTTCACAAACCTAAGTTACAATTCACCTACTGAGTGTTAGGAGTCCTCGCTTATTTTAGCCAAGTGTCAGATTGTGCCTGATAAAGTAACCAAAAAGGCTTTGGAATTATACCTCAAGACATTGCAGCAAGAATTCAAGTGATCATTGAAGTTTTGACTATTTAAGAAAACACCTATTCAGGTGTTTTTATAGGATTTTGATGGGTATAAAGTTGATATGGTATTTAGGTCCATGAGAATCATTTAACGGAATGATGTCAACATTAATTTTAATGCTAATATGTACAATTTTCTAGAAATCACAACCTTTGCAAGTATTTAACCATATGACGAAAATGTTAGTTATAAGATTCAAGATGAAAAGTAGCACCTAGTTTTTCAAAACATTTAGGGTTATGCAGTAACAAAGTTGAAGGCCCAATGTCTAGATTCTAGAGGGCAACTACTATCTGACTCCACAGAGTAACACTCACTCCTGATTTTAGAAGGGGCTGCCAGTCCATACCTGCCCCCATGGCCACAGTAATGAGGGATAGGAACATGGCCTACCAGGTCTAATTCTGTCATTAACCCTAACAGAAGAAGCAAACATCTCAAATAAGAGTGACTTCTCCACGCTGTTCCAAAGCACAAGGGAGAGAGGCAGGAAGGTACCAGACGGTAGGAGTCTGGGGCCAGAGGAAGGGATCCCAGGGGTGCCTGGGTGGCTCAGTCGGTTGAGCATCCGACTTTGGCTCAGGTCATGATCTCATGGGTCGTGAGTTCGAGCCCCACATCAGGTTCTGTGCTGACAGCTCGGAGCCTGGAGCCTGCTTCAGATTCTGTGTCTCCCTCTCTCTCTGCCCCTCCTCTGCTCGCTCTCACTCTCTCTCTCAAAATAAATAAACATTAAAAATTTTTATTTCAAAAAAGGGGGTCCCAATGGTTACTAGAGGCTTGACTCAAACCAAGACGAAGCTCCCAGCACAGGGAGCAGGATGAGGGCTTCCCCATCCCCCCCCCCAACTCACCTCCCTCCTTCCCTTCCCACCCCCATACGCCCCCTTGCTTACTGCAGCCTGATTCCTGCCCCTCACTTCTGAACTCCTACCCCTGCTCCCCTGACCAGTCCAACTCCTACCTCATCTTTCCTCACCCTTATCTCTAACCCTTGAGGTTCCCACCCCACCCATTCTCCAGCGAGACCCTCTGCAGAGCAGACACGTCCGTCCATCCAGCCCAAGTTGTTCACGGGACCTCAGGCAGTGGTGGCTGGGGTGAGGGAGAGTTGGGGCTGCAGCCTCTGCTGCAGACTCCAGAAAGAGTGTTGGTGAGTTGCTTAGGGCCCCCAAAAGGATACGTTGAGGTCATGAGGAGACCCTAGCCCTGAGTGAAAATGTCTTTGCCCCAAAGCATTTGGGGCTGCAGCTCCCCTAGTCCTCAACTTGCAGAGAGGATTTCCTCTGCCACGTCTGCTCTCACAGGCACTGAAGCTTCTGACTTGTCTTCTGAGGTATGAGGGTGGGGGGTATTCATTTTCTCCCCCAAACCCCTTAGGAGCCAGAGTGGGTGATGCCCTTTCTATGGAAGGCTTGTTGTCTTCCTCTTCCTCCTCCTCTCTTCTGTTGAAAAGCTGTACTTACCCCAAGCTCTGACCCAGACCCAGAGAGACCCAGGGCTCCTCGTGCAGAGGATACCGGCTCCCCAACACCCTGGCTCAGGCAGACAGCAAGTCAGGCAGGGTCCCACCTCTGCCCCCACATTTAGACCCTCCCAGTTCCTTACTCCTTGACTTCCTTCATGGCCTCTTCTGTATGCTGACCACAGTTTCTGACTTGAAAGTGAAAACTAAAATTTTGAAAAAGTTGAAAATTTGAAATTGTGGGGCTTTCTAGATAGCCTGCAAGCCTCTCAAGGTCCAAGCCTCACAGGGCCTCACCCTCCCTCCCAGGCCAGCCAGACCTGCACTTGCTCCCTCAACGCACCTCTGCCTGCCCCCACCTCCTCTGGGTGAAGACACTGGAGTCTGTCCGTCTTCCAGCCACTTCACTCCCTCTGGGATCTTCACACTTTCCGGTGGTATCTCCCACTGGTCCCACCCCTGACCATCGATAACCCAAGTCAAGGTCCACGTTTATTACTCTGTCAGATCTGCACTCCACCTTGACCCAGCGGGGCCAGGATCTGCAGGCACTGCCCCTGCCAAGACCCCGTCAGGTGACTGATGCCTGAGGAGCCCTCTCCCAACTCCCGCTGGGCTTCCTGTGCCCACTCTGTGGGAAGATATCCATCCATCCACACTGTTCACCCTCTCTTCCACCCTTAAGGCGCCTCTGCCCTTCCTGTGGGTGGGCCACGCCCCACCCGGTGCCACACTAGCCTTGCCACATCATTGGCTGGTAGCAGCCAGCTGCTCACATGACTGTCAGCTCGGGTGGGGGCGGGGGGTAGTAAAGCCCGGACAAGGGCAGTAGCCATGGGGGCAGGACAGCAGGCACAGACATGAGAAGGATCAAAGAATTCAGAAACAAATGGACACAGTGGGGGAGGTGGGGCAGGGGGACAGAGGACAACTGGACTCCTACCTCAGGAGGGCTACACTCAGTGAGCTGGTGGGCAGAGAGAAAAGCTCCCAGACAGGAAGCATGAGCTGAGGCCCAGCAGGAGTCCGGAAGAGATGCGGAGAGAAGCCTGGCATGGGGACGTGGGGTCAGCAAGGAGACTGAGACAGGGCTGAGAGTCACCAGTGCATGTGGCCGAATGCTCGTGTCAAGGCTGAGGTTCGTCCCATTCAGGGGACAGCAGTTTGTGCTCCCAATACCTCCTCAAACAGGCGACTGAGAGACGGCTTCATTTCTTATAAATTTATTACATAATAATATTATAATAATTATTATCAATAATAATAATATAAGAAACATAGATCTCTGTGGGGTGTATCACAACGTCAGGGTCAGGAGGCCTCAGGACTGGAGCAGGGGTGAAATCCCCCGGATGGAACTCCATACAAAAGGAGGGGTGAAGCGGGACTGACCCTGTAAAGTTAAAAACCCAAATTGAACGGAACCAAAAACCCACAGGTGAGTGTGAGACTGAGGGTGTATGTGGCAGTCTGTTACAGTGACTGCTGCTGTGTGTGACCTGGTCTGTCGGTGAGAGGGTTACTGGGTGTGACTCTGCCCAGGGAATGGGGCCGGTGGGCCAGGGCGGGGCAGGCGGGCACAGACCGGCGTGCCAGGCCCCTGGGCTGTGAAAACTTCAGTTTTCTGTTTTTTTTTTTTATTAAAAAAAGCTAGAAATATAAACAGAAACTTGTGAGTGACGTGGATGGAGCTTAGTCCAGACTCCAAACCCTAGGTTTAAAAACGTCCCAGGGCCCCCCACCCCACAGGTCATTGCTGAGTGTGAGGAGTCACAGTAAGGGGGGCTGGGGTGCCCTCTGGGGTCTTTGCCTCTCCCCAGGGCTTGCGGTGGCCTGACTCTAGGGGTCCTCTATGATCCCCCCTCCCCAGAAGCCCAGTGGGGGGCGGGGCACTGCCTCCAAGGGCTCTTGGGAGCCTGTCCAAGCAGCAGAGCCTCACCAAGGAGGCCCGCTCAGGCTAGACGAGGCTCTGGAAGGACGGGCTGGGCAAACAGCAGGTCCTAGGGTGCCTCTGACTTTCTTTGGAAGTGGAAATGGGGTGCTTTCACAGGGACACACCCATACATGCACCCTGTGCACACTGCTGAAGCCCCCACACTAGTCCAGAGTGGCCCGTTGGGACCACACTCCAGTCAGGCACACACAGGGCTCCGACGCACTCAGCCGCACCCAGAGTTTCACACACTCGCACGTGCGTGCGCGCACACACACACACACAGGGCAGGAACAGGAGACTTTGGGGTCTGAGGCAGGGAGGCTTCTCTGCTGTGGTTGCCCAACAGTGTGGGGAGGAGGCTAGACCCCTCCTGGGAAGGGACCCTGTGAGGGACTTGGCTGGGGCGGATGCCAGGGCCCTGCCCCTCCCCAGGGCAATGGTCTCCCAGGCCACCTGACCTGGCTAGTGCCCAGCAGGACTCGCTGCCTGCCGCCCCTCCTCCACGCAGCACCTGAAGGGTCGGTGGGGCACACTATAGCTCAGCGAGGGGAGAGGGCCGAGCTGGGGCCCCAGGGCGGGCTACTAGGACCCTGGCCAACCCCAGACCAGCTGGAGCGTCCCCCGCCCCATGTGGGGTGGCAGTGGCAGTGAGGGGCCAGAGATGGAAGACTGGGCAGCAGCAGCGGAACCAGTGGGGGGGGGGGGGGGGGCTGTAGGGGAGGGGAAGGGAAGCTATTAAGGACAGAGATATTTGTTCCTTTTCTCGTTCCAAATATAGAGTGGATTAAAATATGCAAAACAGGGGGGGGCTCCTAGGCCCCCAACCGAGAACCCCAAGTCTCCCCCCTCCCCCCGAGTCACCAAGGTGTGTCCTGACCTCGCATGCTGGACTAGGTCCCCCCCTCTGGGAGAGTAGCCACCAGGAGCTGTGCGGGAGATGGTCAGGCCGGAGCACCCCACCCCCAACCCTCTCCCGCTCCAGCCTCCCTGGCCCTCGCCCTTCCTGACCGTGTGCTGGGTGGGACTCGCCGGCCGGGGAGGGCACTAAGCAATGTACAGGGCAAGTCTCCGAGCAACAGCAAACAGGACGATTCATGCAACATTCCTGGCCCGGGCGCCTTTGTGGGGGGCAGGCCGAGCCCGCGGCCCGGGGGTGGGGGTGGGGGGCCCTGCCGGCAGGGCGCGGCTGGGACGTGGGGAGGGGGCGTCAGCTGCCGTCCAGCTGCCTGAGCGCGCGCTCAATGTTCATGCGGTGGCCCACGCGCGTGACGCCCAGCTCCACGAAGTCGTCCTTGGTGAGCGCCGGCAGGTGCGCGCCCTCGATTTCGTGGTCCTCGAAGCGGTCGCGGTGCTCGCCCAAGTGGATGCTCTCCAGCCAGTCGCCCACGTCGAACTTGCTCCACAGCTGCAGCGGCTTTTGTTGGAAGGGCCGGCGCGGGCCGGGGGCCCCGGGGCCGGGGCCAGGCGCTGGCGAGGGCAGCGGCGACGGCGAGGGCGAGCGGCTGCGTGCGCTCACGCTGCGCACCACAAAGCGCACCTCCTTCGGCTCGTGCGGGATGGAGAGGCTGGACGACTTGAGGATGGTGGGAGGCGTGAGGCCGAAGGGCCGCCCCGCGCCCCCCGCGCCCGCCCCCAGCCCCTCCACCCGCTCCAGCGACGCGGGCTTCACTGGGCTCGGGGCGCGCCGCGCCACGGGGTAGCGGCCGCCGGGCCGCACCGGGTAGGAGGCCCCGCCGCCCGGGCCCCCAGGGCTGCGCTGCGCTGAGATGGAGCTCAGCTCACCGAGGCTGCTGAAGAGCCTGCGGAGGGAGAGGGGGTCAAGGCCAGGTGAGGGGCGCCAGGAGATGTGGGGGCAGGCAGAGGGGAGAGGGGCCAGTGGCCAGGAGGACGCAGGTCGGGTGGGTACTGGGGCTGGGGTGGGGGTAGCCTTAGGGCCACAGGAAGAAAGAAGGGTGGGGTCCTGTGGTCACGATAGGGCCCCTCTGTCTGGCCCCCAGGGTCAGAGCCAGGGCCCTGCCGGGAGAGAAGGGGCCTAAACTGAATGGAACATAAAGAGTAAAAACAGAGGGCCCCTTCCCTCCATGGGGATCCAAGAGCAGCCCACCAGAGGAAAGAGCCTCTCGTGGCAAAGGGCCGACTGCCCCATCCCTGACAGCCTCCGACACAGGCTCTGGGCACTGCCCCATCCGCCCGTGTCCTGGACAGTAAGACTGGCAGTACCTCTCCCCACTCCCACACACAGCTCTGCTCTCCTGAGGAGACCCAGAGAAACCTGGGCAGGCTTCAGGGACGGCTGAGTCGTGATGAAGGCTGGTGGCTGCACAGACTGACCAAGTCCATGAGTCAGAGACAGACACCAGACAGCGCTCATGCCCACACAGAGCAGCAGCATGTGCAGGTGTCAGGCAGCGACACACCCATGACAGTCGGCCTCCCTGCACAGGACGGCACCCACACGCGTCACAGACATGCAGCAGCAGCGGCAGGAATGGCAGCAGCCTGCTCGTGACAGGGACACAGCAGCACACGTGTGCACACACACACGCACACACATACACACACACACACAAATGATGCCTCTCTTCCCAACATCACCTGACAGGACCCCCAGACCTGCAGCCCCTCTCCAGCATGGCCATGGTGGGAGGCCTACCTGGGGGCACCTCCAGAGAAAACCCACTCCCCTCCCCACCCCCTCCTTTCGGTCCCTATCCCCAGTTGCACCCGGGGGAAGCCTCAGGGGGCTGTCGGTGGCACAGAAGCCTCACGAAGCCAAGCAGAGCAGAGACCAGGGTGACCAGGTGCAGCTATGGACAGTGAGAGGCATGGGATGGGCATGCTCACTTACACAGCCGGCGCTCGGGACCACCGCGCAGCTAGACAGAGCAGCCACATGCAGATGGGCAGGAGAGAGCAATGAGAAAGAGTGTTAGCAGCCCAGGCCCACACAGCAGGCACATGGCCCACAGTCACAGCTACAGTATGGCAGCCAGGTACAGGTCTCCCTGGCCAGACACCCACTGGGGGAGGAACTCAGTCAGGTACAATGGGAGAGAGCAAATCTGGGGCTGCTGGGGAAAGGGACCTGCAGGCCACACGTGGGCAGATCTGGGTGGGTTCCGGGTCTGCCTGTGTGACCTCCACAGGCTTTCCTTGGGACACTGTGTGGCAAGTGCTCGGCAGACACCTGGCACTTGGGTGACACTTCATGTCCCCTTATACTCTCTGCGGCCTGACTGGCCTCTGCAGCTGCCATACCCCCTCCCTGCCCCTGCCCCTGCCCCTGCCAGGCTGAGGAGCCTCCTCTGGGTGCCCCCATCCACCTCTGCGCTATCCTGACTGGTGCCAGTCTCGCACCGCACAGGGCACACTGGGCGTCCTTCCGCCCCTCCGTGCAGGCTTTGTCTTCTCATCTCCCACCTGGGCAAGACCAGCCTCTCCCTAAAGATCCAGTTCTGTCTGTCCCTCCCGCTTGACCTCAGTTCCAGTTTCCAGCTTCCATCACTTTCCACCGGCTTTCTCCCCTCAGCTGCTCTCCCCGCTGCCTCCCCCCAGTGCTCAGACCCACAGCAGAGCCTCCTGAAACCAGGCCTCCCTCTGCCCTACCCCCCATGGCGAGGGGCTCTAAGGACACCTGGGGTGGGCTCAGGGAACAGGCACCAGCCAGAAGAAACCCTCCCTGCTCCCACCACACCTGATCTTCCTGGCACCACCTGGGCTTTGGGGCAAAGTGGGTCGGCAGTGAAGGAGAGAGGGAGGGTACCCAAGGGGATGTTGCAAGGGGGTGGTGGGTGCCCAGGTGGCGGTGACTGCTAGGGAAATGCTAGGGTGGGGGCTGCAGTGCAGGGTAAGGTGCGGAGGGGATGGTCCCAGTAGAGCTCCACCACGACTCTCACACAGCGACCCAGGCCTGAGGACCTCGTGTCTCAGGAGGGGATCCTGCTCAGCCCTACCCGGAGGGTTAAGTTTCAGTGGAACCATGTGGGTGTGCCCAGGGTCTCCGGTGTGACAGAAGCATATTGACAAGTTGGCAGGACCACAGCCAAGCTGTGAAGGCAGAGAGAACTGGACGGGTGCTGGGGAGTGCAGTGGAGATGCCTGGCCTGAGCCCAGAGCAGGGTCTGGGCTCCAGGACGCCCTTCTGGCCAGTGCCGAAGCGCTCCTTCCTGTCAGAGGGGTGAGGCAGGCTCTAGCAGCACCCAGGCAGACCTCCTGAGGAGAGGTGGTGGGTGCCAGGAGATGGGCACCTGCCGGAGAAAATGCGGCTGATGCCAGGAGGTGCCATGAGTGAGGGAATGAAGAGCCGTATTGCACTGGGTGGGGAAGTGGGGAGAGAGCCAGTCCTAAGGATGCCCAAACCATGGTGGACATGGCAGGAGGCCTACAAGAAGAGCATAAGGAAGTCTGTGGCCTCCCAAGGCCCCAGGACACAGCAGGGAGTGGCCAAGGGTACCCACGGCCCAAGTGCTTGCCCCTCCTCCCTTCCTCCAGGGGAGCAGGGAACCGCCCACGTCGTCCCCTGAGCAGGAACCCCAGCAGCGTCCACAGCCAAGTCTCCACGCCACTGCGGCACAGCCGTCACCGTCCATCGCCACTCTCAACTGACGCCGCCCCAGCCGGGCCCCAGCCACGGTGTGGCCACATCACAGCACCCGCCAGCCTCCCAAAGGGCTTCTGGGCCACCCGCCCCCTAACGAGCGGTACCTCACCGGGCACCCCTGAATGCCGTCAGCATCCTCCTCCAGATGGCTCCGCAAGGCTCCGTGGCCCCGGACGTCTCTTCCACCACGTCTGAATCTGCTACTGTCTTGCTGCCTGGTGATTCCTCAGCCACTGGGGTCTGGCCTCGCCCCTTGCCCCTTGCCCCACACCCCTGCAGTTACCCAGGCTGTGGCAGGACCCCTTCCTTCCTAGATGGGTTTTGTGGGTTCTCCTCTCGGCACACACACTTTCTCCTGGGCCAGGTAGTCCACTCCCACCCTTGGCTACGGCTGACGTGCCCAAGAATGCTACATGTGAGCCCAGGCTCTCCTGAGCTCCAGACCTCTACTGGGGCCTCCAAACGTGCTCTCCCTTCCCCCAGTCCTCCCCACACCAGGGACCGGGAGCCACCCTCAGCTCCTCCTCCTTTTCATGGAGGGCTCCCAGCACTAACCCAGGCCCTTATCCTCACCCTCCCGGCCACCTCAGGGTCCAGACATTTTCACTCAGCACCTCTCACCTCACTTCCTCACTGACAAAGCTAAATGTCAGCCAACAAAAATAACGGGACGTGTCCCTCCCAGGCTCGACTGCCTGTTGGCCCATTGGCACCAACAGACAAGGAAAAGCCCAAGCTCTGGTCCTGGCCTCTGTCTTGGGCCTTCTGCCAGTGCACTCATGCAGGGCAGGTCTAGGCCTTGTGGGCTTTTGCAGTCTGGGAGCTCCACTCAGGGACAGAACCCTCAACAGCAGGGCAAAACTGGATACAGACTCATAAGCTTCAAAGCGCACTCTCCGCTCAGGGCGTCTCCAGCCTTTCGCCTTCTCACCGCCCAACCTCAGCACCCTCCAAATGCCTCTACATCCCCTCATCTGTGAGCACTTCCTGCTCCCCCAGCATAGTTCAGGGCTCCTGAAGCATGTGACCCGGTTTCGTGTGGCCTGCAAGGACAAAGCACATCCTGGCCCCAGTGCTCTTGCGTCGGCCGTCACACCACAAGTGTCAGCCCAGGTTTCAGAAGAAGCCCCACCGGCCTTGAGATACCTGCGGTGACACAAGGTGGTATCCAGATCCCAGCCAAACATGTTAGTAGAACGGGGTCCACAGAAAGTCACCAGAGCAGGGTGTCTACCCCATCATAAGGAATGTGCGTCTTCTGCAAGACACTTACTAACGATCTGCCAGAGAAGCTGAGACCTGACAGGTTCGAGGCCATGGCGCAAAGCACATCAAAGGGGCTAAGAAGATGCAGGAAAGACACCCCTTTCACTTTGTATTTCCACAGCTATTTCACCATGAACTTTCTTCTATGAAACCAGAGGTGAGGGTCAGACAGATGTAAAACTGAAAGCCACAGCAGAGCTGAGTGTTTCTGCGGTGCTCAGAGACACCATGGACTTCAGACGACATGTGGGATTCCGATCCGAAGGCGAGTGGAGTTGGGTACAGATGTGAGCCTCAAAGACCATGGTGGGGCTCTGAGAAGATGGACGTCCTGTCTATACGAGGGCTAGACCCGAAGCTAGAAGCATAGAGCGGATGAATAGTCTAGGATCAATGTCGCAAAAAGCCAGAGGTCCCTCCAGGTGGCCAAGGCAATTACTCTGGGGCCTCTGCCAAGAATGGCCCCGGGAAGGAAAGAGCCCCACCCAGACACCAGAACTTCCCGCACTTTGAACGTTTCTCTTAGAGACCGTATCACTAGCAGTTCATCACTAAATGAGAGAGGAGTGCTAGGTTCCAGCCACAGTGAGCTGCAAACGAGAGCTGCCCAGCAGCCCTGGCGGGCACCACAGCTCCTGCCAGCCACACGGAGGGGCCGACTCCACACGCTCACTGAATCCTCCGCTCAGCCCCCTGCCTCTGGCCAGAAGCCAAGAGTGGGCAGTGGGGTCCACGCCACTGGGGACTGTGGTTTCACCCAGATCTGAGGAGTGAGGGGAAGCAGAGAGGGCCAAAGGAAGTGTGAACGAGAGAAGGGGGTGCAGAGGGAAGTGGGAATAGGAAGGCAGGGCAGAGGGATGGCTCCGTGTAGCTGGGCTGATGAGGTAGCGCTGCGAGGACTCGAGGATAAGCGATTTCAGAATACACGTGCTATTTGTGATATACGCAATTGATAGATAACGGTGTCAGTCTACCCAGTGAACAGGTGCGCATTTCTGTGTGAGAGGCTACCGCACAGAAACCCAGCATCCGTCACCAGAAGGGGCTTAACGACACAGCCCCCAGAGTACAGTGAACAGAGAGTGGGGCTTGGGGCCAGACAGATACCACCACTTACCAGCTGCAATAGACCTCTTTAGAACCTTAGTTTTATTGTCTGGAAAATGGAGAGTATGCTGTTATCCATCTGAGAGAATGGCTGTAGAAGTGAAATAATATGACCTGGCATTTTCTAGTGCAATATCCGGCCCTTTTATTTCCCACGAAGGACCTGGCTGAGTGCCCACTTCATGAGAACCCACCATGCTGCAGCCCTGAGCTTGGTGCTTCAGGGTGTCACCGTCACCATCTCACAGGGGAGGGACTGAAGTTCACAGTGGCTCGTCCAAGACTACAGAGCTCAGGTGCAACTAGCTGAGACTTGATATCCAGGGCCCTCTGACCCCAAGCTGATGCCAGGGAATGAAGAAACTGCCGACATTGGTGAGAACATGTCACAAGGGACTTGTGTTGTTTTAGGTTTTCCAGCATCTGGACCCCCGTAACAGCAGCTGATTTTCCTCTGGAGACCCACCCTCCCTCACTCTCAGCACCTGTTTGCTAGGTGGGCTGGCCCCGTGCCCCAGCTCCCAGGAGAGCACAGGACTCAGGCCTGGCCAATGGAGGCCTTACAGCATCCCTGACCCTGCTGATTCATCCAGGGGAAAGCAGGGGACCCATGTGAAGCCAATCAGAGGCTGGACTTTTGCAAAAAGTGCCAAGTCAAAGAGGCTCCCTTTCCAGTGCACCTGTGGGGTAGGTGGGGTGCAAAGCTGGCACCTGTGGGTCTTGCCCTGCCCCATCCCATGTCCAAATCAGAACACAAACACAGGGTCCTGGCACAACCCAGAGCCATGGGACAAGAGACCTTTACCCTGACAGAGGAGAAATGCTCAGGGTGCCCAGCCACCCCATGGGAGCCAGCAGAGCAAATGACAAGACCCAGGCTCGCCTGAGCCTGATCATGGGGTCCAACAACCAGTGCATCTGAATCATGTGTCTGTCCTTCAGTGATATTTATCCTAAGCCCCCTCCCTAGATTACAGGTCACAAAAGACAGTGCTTACATTTAGCTTAGTTCTTTCGTCTGTTGAGCAAACGTTTATTGAGGGCCTGCACTGTATCAGGAACTGTGCTTCCCACTTTAAATGGCTTTAATTTTCACTGGGACCAAAGGACATAGAGAACAGAGGGACTGGCAAGGGAGGAGAAGCAGAAATGAAGATAGGGGCTGGTCGAGGGTGGGTCAGGGAACCCCCCGTCCCCCGGGGTTAGGTCCTGCAGAGGCCCAGGACCTGGGCTACTCATCCCAAATGGATACCCTGGCCATGCCCATAACGCCCACTCTCAGGGTACCTTTGGCATTGCCCTGCTGGAAAGAGGGCTTTCACATTCAGCTGGGAGTTGGAAGAGGCCAAAAGGGGAGAGGGCCCCAAAGCGAGCCCCTGAGATGACAGGAGCTGAAGGACAATATTCCTGGACCACTTAGGGGAGGCACCGTGAGCTTCCCAAGCCCCCACATATCTTTTGAACCCTTAACTGGAAGAAGGTAAATCAGACAAGCCCTTGTGAATAAGATCGAATCCCTCACTTTGTGAGCTGTACCTTCCAAGGCTGACAGGAAAGGGCCCAATAGGCTGGTCTTCAGGGAGCAAGAAGGAGGCCAGGCAGTGGCACCTCACACCCCACCCCCCCCCCCGACAAAGCCAGAAGAGGGAGGAGGGCCTAAAGGGGTACAGAAGGCAAAGGCAGCTTGAAAAGGGCAGACAAGGGCCAGCCAGGGGGTTACCAGAGCTGCCTCAGACCAGCACCAGTGGGCAGGAACCAGCTCTCCCACCAACATCCATGGAGCCCACAGGCCCAAGGGGGACCCCTTCAGGAGCAAAGCCTCGGGAATGGGGTCCTCAAGGAAATATCCAAGGGACCAGCCCAGAGGCTCTGGCAGCTCTACCAGAGCAGCACCCCAGCCCCTTGCTCAGCAACCCCCACCCCCATTTCCAGGGCACAACGTGGCCTCTTCAAGTCCTCACCCTGGGCAAGAGGTGGGACGAGCAGACAGACAGAGGAACAGGGAAGGTACAGAGAAGGCGAGAGGGCAGATGGAGTATGGAGGGATGCTGTGACTTCCCCCTAAGAATGGCTTCTTAATGCACTTTGAAAATGCACTGCAGTCTGTGTTTAAGGGGCTCTGAGGCAGAGCAGAGAGACAAATTTTTCTGGGGCAGAACACAGGGAGCTGCTGGTGCGTCCCAAAAGGAAAAGGAGTCTGTGTACTCTAAGCCTCAAAAGGAAGCAAGGCAGGAGGCAGCTACAGGAAAGGTGGCACCAGCCATGTGGCCACAGGGAGGATGGGGTTGGGGGCCCACAGGCTCACAGCGAAGCTGAACAGTGGGGGGAGGGGAGCGGGTTGCAACTCCAGGATGGAGCACAGAACAACCCGTAACAGGAGAGGCAGCTTTGGTCGGGAGCAAAAGAGTGAGAGCCCACAAGAACCTCCCCGCCCCCCCCCCCCCCCCCCGCCGAGGCAGGGCGTCTCCAGGAGGGCTGTGGAGGTGCTCGGCCCCGCTGGGTCTCTGATGGGTGCCCAGCCCCCACTCCTAGCACCAACAGGATGGAGAGAACAGCGGCCCCAAGATTTCAGATCCCTGAATGAGACTTGTCTCACACAGACAAAGCAAGGGCAGACAAAGGACACAAGTGGACAGAGAGGCATGCCACGGACAGGTAAGGGGTGGGATAGAATGGACTGGGGAGGGGAATGGAGGAAACCTCCGATGGTGGACAGACAAGAGGGAAAACACAGGGTGGGTGGGGGGGGGGGGCCATGGACACGGGACAGGACCCTCCCCACACTGCCCTGCTCACCGAGCTGCCGCGATGGGCGACTTCTTGGCAGGGTCCAGCAGGCCGCCCAGGCCACCAACCGGCTCTTCCCCCAAGGAGCGTGTGTCTTTGTTGAGCTGCTGCAGGCGAGAGCTGAGCTCACTGATCACAGTTGGTTTGTCATCTTCAGGCCCTGGGAGTCCCCGGCTCTCCACGGGGTCCCCCCACAGCTTGGACCTTCTCTGGAAGAGGTAGCGAGGGCGAGCAGGTCCGGCAGCGGAGGCCAGCCCGGCAGAGGCGGCATGCTGCTGGGCCATGAGCTCACTGTCCGAGGACTGCTTCAGCAGCGGGTCCCTGAAGGTCACCGGCCCCTTCCCCAGCGGGGACTTGAGCTTGGGCTTGGGAGGCACTGGTGGCTTCTCGAGTAGAAAAGTGTGTCCATCGGCGAAGGAGGTGTGGGTGTCGGTGAGCTCCCCACTCTCCGAGCTCAGGGTGGACATGCTGGACACCGTGGAGATAGTGCTTGTGGTCTCCAGGTGGGGGTCGCTGGAGCTGCGCGTGTCAGCCTCCTCCACCCCTGAGTCAGCTGCAGACTCAGGGGCAGGAGGCGGCTCGCTGCTCGGCTTCCCTGAGGCCGGGCCTGGCACCACGGTGGGTGAGGGACCTGGGCCAGGAAGTGGGGTGGCCAGCAGGACCCCGTTGGCAAACTCTTCGGGAGGCGGCACCAGCCCAATGCGGGCCAGCTCCTCCCTGGTCTCCTCATCGCTGGAGGACAGCTGGGCGGGCGGCAAGTTCACGGCGAACACCAGCTCTGGCTCCTCCTCGGAGCTGCCCTGGCCCGGCCCGGGGTCTGTCGGAGCCGTGCTGCCAGGGGGCTGAGCCCGGGGGCTCGCCAGGGGCTCTGCCACCACTGCTGACTGTGCGGGGGCGGGGGCCAGCTCCGGGGTGCCCGGGCGCTCCTCTTCAGCCCCCAGCCCGCTGGGCTCCTGACCATTGCTGGTGGCGTGCACGACGATGAGGCCGGCCGGCCGCTGCAGGGATGTGTCCAGGACGCTGAGGATCATGGACTTCTTGTCCTCTGGCGACTTGCGCTCCTCCCGGGGTGCTTTCTCCGGCTCCCTCCGAGCAGGCACAGGAACCCAGGCGGGGCTTCTTGGGGAGAAGGCTGGGGAGGCCAGCGCCCCTCGCTCAGAGTCGCGGGCCTGTACATCCACGAACAGAGGCCCAGGGCGGTCAGCGTCAGGGCTGTGCACAGGCGTGGGGGACCGGGAGGGCGCCTGGGAGGCCAGAGCACGTTCTCGAGCTGCCAGGGCGAGGGCCAGGGGCGAGCTGGGGTCCAGGGGTTTGCCAGTGAGTGGGTGGATGAAGGTGGAGCCTGAAGGCCCAAGGCTCGGGCCGCTGACCAATGGCTTCAGAGCAGAGACGGGGGAGGGCAGGAGCAGGTCTCGGCCGGTTGTGGTGGTGGCGGCGCCAGCCCCCAGCAGGCGCTCATCGATGGAGCGGGAGGGCTGCAGGGAGGGCAGGTCTGTGCTAGGTGTGCTGCCCTCGATGGCTCCCACCGACAGGAACACGGTTGAGCGGCGCCGCTCCTCCAGCCGCCGGTCCTTGCCCGGGCCTGGGCCCCCGAACGCGAGGCCGGGGCTTTCCCCAGGGCCGTAGTCAAGGCCGCTTGGCCGAGGCCCACGGTGCGTCGGGGAGGGCTCCCGGGCGAAGCTGCCGCCACCCGGGCCAGGGCTGCCCACTGCCAGGGCTGCGCGCTCCTGAGCGTCTTCCACCTGCAGCTGCTTCACCAGCGGGCTCTTGCGGCGCTGAGGCTTGGACGGCGCGAAGATGCTGGCGCTGAAAGCGCCCAGGTTGGCGTAGGGACTGTCGGGGCCCGGCGGCCGCGGCCGTCGCTTTGGACGCTCCGGTGGGGTGGCCGCCGGAGGAGGCCGGGGGGTGTCGCCCGCCTCCGGCGCCGAGTCCTGAAGGATGATCATGGAGCGCGCACGCTTCTGCCGCTCCGGGTAGGGCAGCGGACCCAGGGGCGCGCCAGAATCGTACAGGCCCGCGGCCCCAGCGCCCAGGCGCGCCTCCAGGCCGGGCTTGAAGCTGGAGCGCACTGTGTCGTAGGCGCGGCCTGGAGGGGGTGGCGGTGAGAAGGCGGGGGGCGGCCCGGAGTCGAAGTAGTAGGGAGCGGGTGGGGGCGGCGGTGCGGTCTGCGGCGGGGGCGGGATGCCACGGCCCTCACGCACCGTATCTTGCATGGACGTGCTGCGCGGAAAGCGCCCCTCCAGCAGGGACGCCAGCTTTTCATCCTCCCCTGCGGACAGAAGGGCCCTGGTGAGACCCCGGCGCCGGCCCTGTGCAGGGGCCAGCCCTGCCCTGACTCCACCTGAGGGCAGCCATGGCCCCAGATGCAAGGACTGCGAAGCCACCCCCTTAGAAATTGGCGGGAAGCGATACCCAGCCGGGGAGGACGGGGTCAAGAAGGGCACGGAGGCTGGGGTCTGAGAGAAAAGGGGACAGGGAAGCCCAGAGCAGGAGATCTGAGCGAGGCCCCTAGTCTGGGCTCCTCCCTGGATGCCAGCTCTGCACCCCAAGCCCAGTGTTGAGTTGGGGGGAGGGGGCTCTTAGAAAGACTTGGGGAGAGGTATTCTTTCAGATATAAGGCAGAGGAGGGCCCCACCAACAGACTGTGAAAGGACCCAAAGTCTTGGGTTCGGGCCAAGACCTGCCCAAGCCCCATCACACTGAGAGGGCCCAAAGAAGACACCCAGGGAGAATCGGGGCAGCCCCTACACATCCCCCCACGTGGAGTGGTGAAGACAACTGCACAGAAGAGGTAGGGGCGGCTGGTGCATGGCTTCCATCCAAGACTGAGTGAGGCCACATTGCAGCAATGGAACAAGCAGGTGTCACCGGGAGTTCCCTGGTGGCAACCAGAGACGGGAAGAAGAGAGATGGTCAGAAATTAGGGGGACGCTCTCCCAGAGTAGGAGTGATGCACGGACTGTAGTCACAGGGGCAGCAGGACTGTGGCCAGCTGAGCCATGCATCTGGCAGAGAGAAGGCTGGCGCCCAGGTGAGAAGGTGTTTGTGAAAAGACAAGCCCTGAGAGGCTCCATCCCAGAGACCCAAGTGGACTGGACTGGACACACTGCCCGGTCACTGCTATAACCTCAAAGGCTGAACTTCAGTGAGGGAGGGTGGAAGGGAAGGAGGAAGAGCTAAAGTGGAATTGTAGACTAAGCACCTGACCCATGTGTCAGTTGTACTCCCTATGGGCTGTGTGGCCCCAGGCCGGGCCCTGGGCCCCCCTGAATCTCAATTCTCTCATGGGCAACACAGGCTTAAAATGAAACCCGCTCTGCTGCCCGAGTTAGGGTCTGTGCAAGAGCAGGACTGGGATGCTCAGGGCCCTCATTGTCCTGCTGCCTGGCTAGAGCCTGGCAAGATCTCCCAAGTGTCCTTGTGGGCACAATATGGACACTTGTACCATACGCATGTTCAGTTAGGCTGCAAGTGTTCGACGGCCCAACCGGAGGACAGTGGATGAATGTTTCCTCCATGTTGATACGCACAGGTCTCTGGTGGAGTGCCTTGGGAATCTACACTCGGCTTCACCCTGTACTTGCTCGCATTTTTACAAACTCACTACAATGCAGATTGCCTGTTCCCAACCACCTCCTCCTTTAGCCAAGGTGGTCTCCCCAGGCCTCCCACACTGCACGATCTACATCTTGTCCTGCATGACAGCTCTTCACCCCGGGCACAGCAAAGGTGGGCTTTCGTGTGGCTTGAATTCTAGCATTGGAAGTTACTGTCTGACATTACTTAATCTCTTAGCAGGTCAGTTTCCTAATCTCAAGCGAAATGCTGGCCCCTGTTGTGGGGCTGCCACAGCTGGAGCCATTTAAAGCCTACAGCATGGGGCTGAGCACCTAGAAGCATCCCAGGAAGGAGGCCGAGATCATCATCATCATCATCATCATCATCATCATCATCATCATCATTTTTAGGTCTGCCTTCCACCCCCATGGCTGGACACAAGATTTGTGCCAGGTTCTTTTGGGGCCTCCTCCCCGCTGCACAACTTATCTTATGAGACAAACTACATGGGGAAAAGCTTGTGCTCCTAGAAGACGCAGGAGATTTGGCATGCCAAATTCTAACTTAGGGTGAAGATAAGTCACTTGCCTGGGATGAAGTGGGGAATCTGTTCTGATACCACCCAAGGTGGGGTGGGGACCTCTGTCCAATGAAGAGTAGCAAACATTTCTCAAACACTGTGTTCCAGCCTCAAGATTCAGGACCTGCATCTAGGAACAGTATCAGTGGTTGATGCCTATACTCAGCCTCTGAGTACAGCCCACTGGGTGAGCCACATCGTAGACTTGGAGGCAAGTACTAGATGGGACTCAAGTTTATGGACCAGGACGCTGAGGTTTCCAGGACTGAATCATGTGCCCAGGACAAGGGTGGGTGGGGGACTCTGGGAATCTGACACCTTGACCAACACTCACGTTGGTGATGGGCAGCAGGCCAGGGCAAGGAGCCTGAAGATGAACCCCTCTCACTCACTCACAGAATGAGCACAGGAGGGTCCAGGAGGAATACCCACCAAGAGGCTCACATCCTGCAGGGAAGGCACTGAGATCTGGACCTGTGGTGGTCAGTCCTGGGACTGGGCTGGGCTGAGCGACAGGCCATCCAGGCAGACTGAGGCCAGGTGCAGAATAGCGAGTGTTGGTACACCCAGGTAAGAAGGAAATGGAGACAAATGCCCCCAGATGAAGTAGGAGAAGGCTGAGACTGGTCCCCAAGGCCCCAAGGCAATGAAGAGCCCACCACGGGTGAACTGGAGGGATATGGGGTGGTATCTGCTCTGCAGAAAGCCCCCTTTGGGCAGGTCTGGGCAGATGGCTGGCATGATGTCTTACCAGAAGACAAGGTAAGACCTTGGGCAAGTCACTTTACCTCTTTACCTTAGTTTCCTTACCTGTAATACAGAGGTACTAATAGTATTACCTCAACAGGGTTACTGTAAGTATGAAATGAACCAGTGTGCATAAACACTGTGGTGTTTACTCTGATGATGAACAGATGATGGGGGAGCTGCAGTGTATGCAGACCGCTGGATGGACAAGTGGGCAGGTCTGTGAAGGAATGGATGGAGAAGTGGGCAGGTGAGGGGGGACTACATGTCTAGAAGGAAGGGCAGTGAGTGGAGCTTGTGAGATGCCCCAGTCTGGGGTCGAGAGAGATGGCTACATGAGAGGCGTGACAGCGAGTGTGAGGCATGATGAGGCCCCAAAGAGACAGGTACAGAAGGCACAGAGGCTAAGAACACAGCCTTGAGAGGACCCACATTTGGTGTGGAGGTCTTTTTTAGGTTTACATCTTGTCCTGAACAGGTACAGCCTGAGAACAGAGGAAAGAACCAGGAAATGTCCTAAAGCTCTGGGGAGGTGAGCAGAAAAATCAAATGCCAGTTGAGGTCAACAAGAGAAGGGCTGGTCATGTGTCTGCTGGAAGGAATGCCCTGCAAACCACTGGTGACCCTGGTGGCAGCAAAGTCAGTTTTAGGTGTGGACAGAGCTACGCTGCCCCAAGCTGAGGAGCAGATGAGGACAGAGACAGCAACTGCAAGTGACTTCTGGAGAAGACTGGCTGTGAAGGAAAAGAGAGATACAGAGCAATACCTGGTGGGGGGCACAGACTGGATGGGGAGGAGTGTGGGGGGCGCAGACTGGACGGGGATGAGCAGATGGGGGGCACAGACTGGACAGGGAAGAGCAGATGGTGGGGCACAGACTGGACGGGGAGGAGTGTGGGGGGCACAGACTGGACAGGGAGGAGCGGATGGGGGGCACAGACTGGACAGGGAAGAGCAGATGGTGGGGCACAGACTGGACGGGGAGGAGTGTGGGGGGCACAGACTGGACAGGGAGGAGCGGATGGAGGGATGCAGAATGGATGGGGAGGAATATGGGGGGGCACAGACTGGATGGGGAGGAGTGGATGGCGGGGCACAGACTGGATGGGGAGGAGTGTCGGGGGGCGCAGACTGGACGGGGAGGGGCGGATGGAAGGACGCAGACTGGACGGGGAGGAGCAGGTGAGGGGGCACAGACTGGACGGCGAGGAGCATATGGGGGTCACAGACTGGATGGGGAGGAGTGTGGGGGGTGCAGATTGGACAGGGAAGAGTGTGGGGGGCACAGACTGGACAGGGAGGAGCAGATGGGGGGACACAGACTGGACAGGGAGGAGTGTGGGGGGCGCAGACTGGATGGGGAGGAGCGGATGGAGGGGCACAGACTGGACGGGGAGGAGTGTGGGGGGGCGCAGACTGGACGGGGAGGAGTGTGGGGGGCACAGACTGGACGGGGAAGAGTGGATGGCGGGCACAGACTGGAAGGGGAGGAGCGGATGGAGGGGCACAGACTGGACGGGGAGGAGTGGATGGGGGGGGTGCAGACTGGACGGGGAGGAATGTCGGGGGCGCAGACTGGACGGGGAGGAGCGGATGGGGGCGCAGCCTGGACGGGGAGTGGATGGCGGGGCACAGACTGGACGGGGAGGAATGTTGGGGGCGCAGACTGGACGGGGAGGAGTGTGGAGGGCACAGACTGGACAGGGAGGAGCGGATGGAAGGACACAGACTGGACGGGGAGGAATATCGGGGGCGCAGACTGGACGGTGAGAGGCGGATGGGGGGGCAACCTGGACGGGGAGGAGCGGATGGGGGCGCAGCCCGGACGGGGAGGAATGTCGGGGGCACAGACTGGACGGGGAGGAGCGGACGGGGGGGCACAGACTGGACGGGGAGGAGTGTGGGGGGCCGCAGACTGGACAGGGAGGAGCAGATGGGGGGGCGCAGACTGGACGGGGAGGAGCGGATGGGGGCGCAGCCTGGACGGGGAGGAGTGTGGGGGGTGTAGACTGGACGGGGAGGAGCGGATGGAGGGGCACAGACTGGACGGGGAGGAGCGGATGGAGGGGCACAGACTGGACGGGGAGGAATGTCGGGGGCGCAGACTGGACGGGGAGGGGCGGATGGAAGGACGCAGACTGGACGGGGAGGAATGTCGGGGGCGCAGACTGGACGGGGAGGAGCGGATGGGGGGGCAATAGTGGACCAGAGCAGGGATGGGACACAATGGAGAGGAAGTGGTGGGTGGAGTGAGGAAGCCTCAAGGGTCTCTCTTGGCAGTTTGTCTGGATTTGGGGAAAGGACGGATCCCACATGTGTCCACAAACAAATGAGATTCCTGGGCTATGACCAGGGAGATGGGGTTCTCAGAGGAAACCTTAAGGAAACCTTAAAACCCCAACTGGAGGGCTGGGAGAGACAGGGTCCTCCAGCCCCACATCCACCCCAGCCCCATGCAACCCCCAGCCCAGCCGTACCTACAGACTTGGTCCGTGGAATCCCCTTCCGCAGGGAGCCGGGCAGCTTCTCTGGGCCTGGAAGGCCCTGGCGCTCAAATAAAGACTGTTGGAGTTGGGGGGTTAGAAGGAGGCTCTAGGGCACTGGGGGTCCCAGGTCTCCATCCAGCCCCAGCCATCCTTCTAAGCCTGAGATCAAACACCCCACACACTAATCACAATGGTGCTGGCACTGGTGGGGCCTCACCCAAGACTCAGACCCAGGCGCAGAGACTCAAGAGAGCAGGGGCATAGCCAGTGGGGGCCTGGGCACAGAGTATTGGGTAGGGTTGACATGGACAAGGCTGGGGGAGTAGCCCAGAAGATGCCAAGTGAGAGGAGTCGGGGGGCGGGGTGCAGAGACACTGCATTGTACCCTCAACAGGGCTGGGGTGCTCTAGGTGGTCCTGGGTGTGGCTATGCAGGAGGCACTGGGACCCAGGGCCAAGAGTGAGCACTCAGCATTTGTTAAACTGTGGCCATTCTGGGAGGACAAGATTTCCCCACGTGTGTGAGGAGAAGCCATGGGGTCCTTCACCCTCACCCCTGGAGAGGAGGGTCCAAATGACGGACTCCCACCCCAGAAAAATGCACAAACGCACAGTAGGGGACATGGAGCTCTGACCCCCGCGCCCCTCCCTGCCTTCTCCCCTCCCCATGCCCCCCCCCCCAGCTGCTGGGGTGGCTTACACTGATCTCAGCAGGTGTGATCCTCCGACTCGTGGGCCGCTGTTTGACAGTGGCAGCTCTGGAGTCAGCGTCCGCGATGTCTGGCCTCAGCGTGGGCTCCGTGGCGGCTGCCAGGATCTCATCCAGCTTCTCTGCACAGCCAAGGGAGGCACCATCTCAACCACCTGGACCCTGAACCTGCTCCACCCTCGTGCACCCCATGCTGAGTCCTCCTGATGTTAACGGAGCCACTGAGCCCTGCCCGCCTGATGTCCCTTCTTCCAGACCTGAGGCCGGGGGCCAGAAGCCGAGTAACATGCATCCCATCTGAGTCCCACTCCCGCCTGGCCGCTCTGTCCTCCAAGGGTGGTCCAGGTCACCCTTCGGAGCCCACTCCAGGAAAAGCCTGACTGACCATTCGGGAGAGGACCAGGACAGGGACAGCACTGTTTGGAGTTTCAAGTCTTCCTGAATTTGTTGCCCTTGGCCCTGTCCCTTTTCTCCTCAACACCTGGCACTACTCATCTGTCTGCAGCTGCTGCACCAAAAGCTAAGCTGCCTCTGGTGGACCTCAGCCCTAGGACAGACCCTGGTGTGCAGCAGGTGCCCATGGAAGGTGTGAATGAGCTACGAATGAATGAACAGGGGACACTGCCTGAAAACAGAACTCACAGTCCCAGGCTAGGGACCTAAAAATATGGCTCCAGGCAGATGAGCAGGCCGAAGAACCTCCCTTCCTGGAAAAGCAGCCCCACCCTGGGTGGGAGGTGCTGATGGTGCTGAAGGGGCTTCCACGGGCCCCTTGAGAGGAGGGTAAGGAAGATGGGGGGTGGGAGGGGTGGGGAGCTGATGTGTGAACGAGGCCCTAGAAGGGAGAAAGGCACCAGGAGGCCTCAGGCAGCATTCTTTTCAAATCCATCATAAAGAAAAGCTTTGTTTGCTTGTTTTTATTAAAGCTGTTTAGTACTTTTTAAAGTGGTGTTTTTGATTATCAACATGACTTGGAAATTGTGTTAAACGCATGTGTCTGAGAACTGGCAGCTGTGGTCCACTCGGGGCCGGATGTGGGCTGCAGCAGGAGTTGGGGGCAGCTCCCGTGCCCACATGGCTGCCACGCTGACCTCGCCCCACTCGTCACTCAGGCTCTGAATCCCCAAGCCCTCAGGGCCCGTGCCACCCTAGAGGGCCATGTGTCTGGTCACGCCCGGGCTTTCGCTCTCCAAGTGCCTGTTGTCAGAGGACACAGTCAGCCCCAACACCTCCCACCAGCACCTCCTGGCTCTGCCTCTGCAACCCACTCGGCAACTGCCACGGAGAAAGAAGTCAGAGCTGGCCGGCACCCAACCCGGACCAGACCCACATCGCGTACCACCTCTGTCCTGACTTAACCTCTCTGTGACTCAGTTTCCTTATCTGATAAAACAGCCCGAAAATGGTGGCTGCTTCAGTGTCTACTGTCTGCACCTACTGTCCGTGTCTACACGCGACAAGTGCTGCCCTGCCTGGCTCAGGGGAAGCACTGAACACACACGGTGTGCCTTCTCTCCCCAGAGAGCCCGTGAGCTCTCAGGAGGAAGGAGCCAGTACCATCTCCCGCCTGCCCTGAGTGTCCAGCCTGGGCCCTGAGTAACACAGGAGCTCAGCAAATGTTACAACTCACCAGAGCGTGCTCCCTCTACAGACTAGCTTACCGGTCCTGGGTGTAGCTCCCAGCGCCACTGGTACCTGGGCCCAGGTGCACACCAGGAAGGGCTCGTTAGAGGGCTCATCTTCTTTGTTTTTGTAATGAAGCAAATAATCCCCCTTTGGAAGCTGAAACCACCATCACCACCCTGCGTTCAGTCCTTGGTGATTTTCAGTGAAAAGAGCTTCTGATGAGCCTTCTCCTCTCATTCCTCACAACCACACAAAGAAGATACTGATACCGCCCTCATTTTACCCAAAAAGAAACTGAATATCTGAGAGATCTGAGTGCTCCAGATCATAGATTCAATAAGTTAGGGGTCAGACTTAACAACCACATTTTCCGGAAACCTCAGACATAAAGACATGAGTGAAGTAAAAAGTGAGCATGTGCTCACCCGAGCTGCGGGTTTAGAAGCTGCATCTCTAGCTCCAGAAGAACTCAATCCCAGAGACCAGAAGCAGAGTGCACATGAAGTTAGCAAAGCAAATACTGCTGGAGGTAAGGTGATGGTGCTGGGGCCAGGCAAGAACTATTTCCAAAAGAGAAAGAATCAAGAATTCTCCGAACTAACAGCTGGTGAGGTTGACACCAATCCCCACCGTTATTAGAAAATATATTCTTAAATTATTTTAAGAATTATTTAGATACTCAAAAAAGAAAATGAAGCCCTCTAGGAACCAGGTCTGGGGCACTGGGAACCGCACATTCCCATCAGCCTCACACACACTGGTTATCAAGATTCCACATGTGCTGGCGACACAGCTCGATGTGCAGCTGTTTAAACAGCCAGAACCCAAGCAGGTATGATGGGCCCCAGGGGTGAGGAATCACCCGTCACCTCCCCTACAACTGGAAGAAGTGCACAGGCCACAGCATGGCACCCTGGGAGCTCCGCTAATGATCTTAGGACAGAACCAAAATATTCCAGAAGTAGCTTGTGTCTGCCTCATAGAGTGAAGAAAGGCGTCCCTAGGGGACACCCAGTTTTAATACCTGAAAAGACACCAAGGAAAGCACTTCACCTGAGATTAGGGCAAGGGTCAACAGGAGAGCTCTGAGGGCCGGACCACAGGCCATGCTGGAGAGCCTGGGCCCAGACAGATGGTGTTGGTGTGCCCCCAGCACAGGGAAGGCCCTGTGGATCCCAGAGTGAGGGATGGGTGGGCACCAGGCACACGGACAAATGGGCAAACGCACAGGCCTGGGGCCACAAAGCCACCTCAGGCTTCCCTCTGGCTCTGACTCCTATTCAGCAGAAAGAGTCTCCCGTCCACTTGAGAGATGGAGAAGACTGGCAGAGGCCAGGCCCCGAGATCTCACCAGGTGCTGGACCTCAGACTCTGTCCCCCCCACCATGGAAGCTACATTCTTTGCAGCCAGGCTGGACACACAGAACATACAGGAAGGAGCCTCAAACAAACAGGTGAGGCCTGATGGGAGGAGCAGGGGGTGGTGAAGTCAACAGCCTGGGCTATGTTGGGCAGAGGAGCTCCAAGCTCCCTCCCCAATGCTGTGGGGCCTAGACTCCTGTTCTGAAGGGACTATCAGCACCGGACTAGACCCCACAACAGATCAGCACAGAAATGGGACCCACACACCAGGCACAAGGAGCCCCCAGAAAACAGGCAGAAAGAAACAAATGGGCCAGAGCTGAGCACCCAACACTCTTGCCCACACTGGCCCAGTCACCATGCTCCCTGAGGAGACCCACAGCTGAGCCCTCTGAACCTTCCCCCTACCCAGCTCCAGAACGTGGCAAGTGGTGTGGCCTCCACCGGGAGGCTTTCCCAGCTCTGCCTCACTAGGCTGCCCCGACACTCACCTGAGCCCCCAAAGCCCATGGCTGTGCCTCACTGTCACACCCCCACAGAGCCACACCCCCGGACCCCCCCATCCATCCTTCCCCAGCTCCCTCTACTGCACCCCCACCAGATCCCCAGGGAGAAGGCCGACAGGAAGGTACAGCCCAGGCTTCCAGAGCACCCTGACTTGACATGGAGCCTCTTCACACATCAGCACTTCCCTGGACAGGGTCAAACAAAGCTGGGGGCATGGGGACACAGCAGATGACTCACCCCCTTTCCTTCTCCGAATGGAGGCTTGCAATCAAGAAACAGAGCACAGGGGTAAGAGGCAGGCTTCATCCATCGGCATCTGGGCCCCCTTCCAACTCCCACCCCTTCCAACAACCGGGACCTCCCAGGTCCTGTACAACCCTGGCCTAACCCTCCCTATCAGACCCCAAGTGGCAAACGTGCCCAAATGCCAAGTTGGTACCCAGCTTGAAACTCAAGGTGGAAACAACCACAAGCAGGTATACATGCTTGTGTGTATGCATACACATGCACATGCACACACACATACACATCCATGCACCTCCACTCACACATAATGCATAATTGCACTTATGCACACACAGGCATGCACACACGTGTGGAGATGTCCACACACAACTTAATCATACTCAGTTCAATCAAATGTTTGTTCAGAAAAAAGGCAACCCCCGCCCCCAAAAAAAAAGTTCAGAGGCCACTAACAGTTGCAGTGGTCACCCTTGAGTATTCCGTACAGTATCAAAGAGCAGGTCAATGTGTTTGCCAGACCACGGCTAATCAGATATCACACTCAAGCACGGCACTTGCTCTAACATTCCCATCACGAAAGAAAAAGGGACCCAAAAGCCCCAGATTTCTCACAGGAAGGCAGAGAAATAGGAGAGGTTTAGACCCACCAAGGCCCTCCCTGGCCTGAGTCTCCACTGCTCTGTGCAGCCGGCTCATTATTGGTTCAGGCAGACGGACATGTGGTGACCACTGACCATGCTGAAGGGCACTGGGAGTGCCCCACCCTTCCGTCTCCTCCCACCACCTGCTTTGGGAGGAGGGCTCCTACCCCAACCTCTTCCTCTCAACCCCATTTCCGCCAGTCACCTCGGGCCTTCATTTTCTGGACACTGCCACTACCATCCCCCACAGTATGCTCTTTACCTCCTCTCCCTCCTGCATGACCTTGCTTCTCCCCCACACCCACCAAGGAGCAAGGAGCCATATGGGCGTGAGTCCCCACCCTTGCCACCTGCTTTTTCTGCGGCCTCACACTTTCCTTTCTTCCCAGGTGTTCAGGCCGTCTTCTCAATAGACCACAGCATCCTAACAGGTTCTATCAGTTCTTAACAGTGTGACAGAGAACTGACATATTTATGCTGCCAATGAGCCTACAGGTCTTATTTCTATCTTATAAAAGCACAAACACTGAATCATGGGATGACCCCTTAGGTACCTAGGGAAACCCTGATGCTGGCCTGGCCTCCTCAAACCTACAGAAAGTAAGCAAGCAGTCTGGTTTCCCCCGACAGCTGTCCTCTGGAGGCAGGAGTAGCTTCTCCCTCTCTGAATGGAGCTACATAGAGTCTAGGTCCAGCTTCAACATAAGCTGTGAGCCCGCCCTCACTCAGCAATGTGCATGGAGGCTCTGTGCTAAGCTGTCCCTTTGTCCTCCCCCAGACTCTGCTCAGGAAAAAAATGGTGGAAACAATGCTGACCTGAGGCAGCAAGAGAGAACACCTCTGAAAGACAAGGGTGTACGGAACGACCCTGTCACACAGCAGCAGGAGGGCCCCGGATCACAGCAGAGAGGAAGGAGCTTCTTTAGACAGAAGCATCCCATAAAGCAGAAGGCAATTCTTCTGTTTCCGCAGAGCTCAGTCCCCTGGCCCCTGGATTACAGATCTCGGGCTGCCTATGCACCTCTTCATGCAGAACTAGGAGGGTCCCTTCTGAACATGCAGTTCATCATGGCTATGTGACAGCCTCTGGAAGGAGACTCCTGGGACCCACCCACCAAAGCCTTGGTCTGGAGTCCAGCCGGACCCAGGTGCCTACGGGTACTGGTTTGTCAATCAGTTTCCATTCTCAATCAGTATGACAGATCAGCTCCCCCATAACTAGTCTTGGACCTTTGTGACCCTGGGGCCAAAAGTCTGCCAGCTTCTCTGCCTCACTCTTCAATGAGTGGGTTTAGTTGGGGACAGAATTCTAGGTGGAAAGGCATTTTAATTCAAGACTGTAGTTATTGTTCCATTGTCTTCTAGCATCTACTATTGCTGATGAGAAGTCTGCTGTCAGTCTAACCATTGTTCCTTTCTATGTCATCCAGCTCCTTTCTCTGGTATTTAAGATTTTTCTTGTCTATGGTGTTGTGAAGTTTTACTATGACGGCTCTAGATGTAGATTTGTTATTTCCTTGCTTGGGGTTTATATTTCTTCAAAATGGAATTTCATGTCCTTATTCAATTTCTGAATATTCTTAGCCATGTACTCTTTAAATATTGCCTCTTCCCCATTTTAATCTTTCCCTCTGGGACTCTCATTAGACTGGGATTTTCTCATTTGTTCTCCATCATCTCTTATCTCTAGGGATATTTTCCATATCCCTATCTTTCTGTGCTGCACTTGGGATAATTTCCTCAGAATTATCTTCTAATTCACCGTTTCTTTCTTCAGCTGAATCTAGTACACTTGTTTATCCTAGTCATGGATTTTTTAATCTCAGTGACTATACCTTTTGTTTCCATAACAGTTCTTTAGGGATCTTTTAAAATCTGTTTATTCATCTTTTGGTTTTTGGTTTTTGGGTTTTTTCTTTTTGGTTTTGTTTTTTTTGTTGTTGTTTTTTTTGTTTTTGTTTTTGTTTTTTTTTTGTACTGTCCTGTTCCTTATGAGTTCTGTTAGTTTCCTTAAACTTTGTATTTAAACACCTTATTTTGCCTCTTTCATATTCTTTGATTTCTAGTTCTTCTGATGCTAATGCTGGTTCCTGGGCTTGCTTCTAGTTTTCCCACTTCTCATGGGTCCACAGCCTCATCTCTTGGCTTTGTGGGAGCAACAGAACCCTATCCCCTGCCATTAGGGTCTATAACACTGTCCCAAGCCCTCATGGACTATGGAAGCATCATCAGCTTCCTCTCACTTAACTGACTTCTCTTTTCATTCTTGAGGTCTGGGAAATTTCCTTTGTCTTGAGTTGGCTATATCCTTTTGGCTTTTACTTTCTTCAGAATATTTATGGGGAAGAAAAGTATGACCATGTCAGCCTGACCTATCTTGGTGGCTGAAGTCCACACTAAATGACACTGCAGTCAAGAGTGTTTGCCTGAAAGGAGGGGGTAGCTCAACCTGTGGCCAGGACAAGGTCAGAGGTCACTCTATTTGTAAGATCAGGAACAATTTTCAGACCCAGGTAAGTGTTCCTTCTATAGCTGGGAATGAACAAAGCCTGAAGCCAAGGTTGGGGATCAGTCTAGAACCAGGATCAGGGCCTTTCCTGTAGACAGGACTATCTCAGAACTCAGCCTAGGACCAGAGTCAGCATTCCTTCTATGGCTAGAGCCATAGAAAAGTCTGGGACTAGAACTGGGTCATGTATATTGGGATATGCCCATTATTAACTGCCACATATGTCAGGACACAGTCATGTATATCTGGACACGCCTATGCTGAGGCTATTAACCGTCACATATTTCAAGACATGCCCTACAACGAAGCTATTGGGGGTCATCCCAGGATCGTGCTCACAACATGCCATACCAAAGCCCTGACGTACTCTTATCTGCCTCTTGCAGCTTACGAGGGCCTGTCCCACCATCATACTAGTGATGTTCACACAGCCCCATGAGGTCAGCAGCTTGCTGTAACCCATGCTTAACTGACGAGTGAACAGGTGTTAGGAGGGCAAAATAAGCACAAAGATCAGAGAGCTAGTGTCAGCAGAGCCACGGCAGAGCCTAGGTCCCCTAACTTCTGCTCTTCCCTCACCTGGATGAAATGGAGGAGAGAAGTCACACTGGAAGTACACAGAGCCAGAGGCAGCAGGTGCACATGCATGCAAACACACTGGGAGGCCAGGCCCTGCACCCTATCAGTCCCGGTTGGCCCACTGTCTATATCCAGCCCTCATGCCATCCATGTGTTGTACCCCTCCCCACCACTCCAGCACCCACCCATTTATCTTTGACCTATTCATACATCCGTCCGTCTGTCCTTCCGCTCCCCTCTCTCTACCTGGCTTTGGCCCCAGCTCACTCTGCCTGGCCTCCCACCCTGGACTGTCTGCCTGCCGTCCACCCCCCACTGCTCACCAAGTTCCTCAAGTTCAGCCGTCATGGACTTGGAGCGCAGGGTCAGCGTGGTGCTGGGAGCCCTCTTGGGGGGCGGCGGGGCTGCAAAGAAGAGGGAGGCCTTGGACCTCCTGTCCAGCAGCAGGCAGCGCGGCGTGGCCAGGTGCAGGTGCCACTTGCGCTCCACCGCCTGGATCTCCTCGTACTCCCGTGAGGATGAGTCGCACTGCGCCAGGATCTTGTTCAGGCTGCGGCTGGATGCAAACTTCTTCATGGCGCTGGGAGCTCAGGGGGTTGCTGAGGGCCCAGCGGGGCCGGGGTAGTTGGGGCCTCAGGAGGTAGGTGGTCAAGGGCCCCAATGGGGGTCACGGTGCTGGCCAGCTCCCACCTGAATGCCCACCCTGTAGGCTCCGAGGGCTGAGCAAGGGGGCACCAGAGCCATGAGGTGGGGGCTGGGAGGGGTCTCCCGGCAGGCTGGGCTCCTGCTGCTCCAGGGCCCCCCCACCCCAGGCCCTGGAGGCCGCTGCCCCTCGGGGGACCAGGGTGTGGGCAGCAGAGCCAGGATCTGGGCTGGGCCGGCCCAAGCTGGCAAAGCCTCCTGGGCCCAGGCTGTGCCGCGACGTCGCGGGGAGAAGACGCTTTTCCTCTTCCCTCAGGTGCCGCCTCCCCCTTCCCTCCGACAATAAAGCGGCGGCAGCGTCAACCTCACAGTTGCTATGGCAACCCCGGCCTCCAGGCAGCTGCTGGCAGTGTCGGGAGGAGGGCTCTTCCACGCCAGGGGCTGGGGGGACGCCGGGAAGGAGGGGGTGGGGATCTGAGGAGGGGCACCCTGGGGTCAGGGGTCAGAGGTCAGAGGCTGGGGGCCAGGGTTGGTGGGCTAACATCAGGGATTGGGAAGCCACCCAGGCCATGAACGTGGGTATTTCACCTAGGTTTAGGCATCTGACCTCCACAGTCTGGGGTCAGGGCGTGGGCAGAGGAAAGTGAGCCTGGGGTCAAAGGTCTCAGGTCAGGAGCCAGAGGGGAAGGTCTGAGCACAGAGGCCTGAAGCCCGGCCCCTCACCTCTGCGCCGAGCCCCGTCTTCTTCTGGCTTCCTCGTCACAGACACAACCTTCATGACGAGGCGGTTCCCGCCCTGGCGGATCAGAGCCACCACCTGCTTGTGCCCGACCTTCACCACGTTCACCCCGTTCACCTGGGACAGACGGGTGGTGGGGGTGTTCCAAGTGTGTCCTCCTTGGGGCTCAGAGGTCAGCACCCCACCTGGCTGCACAGGTAAGGACAAGCCTCACCTCGATGAGGAAGTCTCCTGTGCGCAGCCCGGCCCTCCAGGCCACACCCTCCACATCCACCGACTCAAGATACTGGAGCGCAGGGAAGGCTGGCGTGGGTGTAAACTCCTCGATGGGGGTCTCTGCTGCGGTGGGGGGGGGGGGAGGGGAGGGGTTGGGAATGGGGGAGGGCAGTTAGGAAGGTGCTTCACCTGCGTGGTCCAGGTGGAGGCAGCTGCCACATAGCAACCTCCCACAAGTGGCTCCGCACGCCAAACAAAGGACAACTGAGGCAGCATGTCAGGGTGTCCTGGGGCTGGGGGGCAGCAGGCAGTGCCACCCAGGGAAGAAACTGCCCCCCTCGGCCCCACCAGAAAGGACTCCCCTCCCTTAGACATGCTCTAGCAGAGATCTTGGAAATCAACAGGGGGAAGGGATTGCCTCGTACTGAGATATTCCAAACCAAGGATACAGAGTCAGAGCAGAGGAGCAAGGCAGGGGGACGGGAGCCGAACTAGCAGCGAGGGAGGCAGTGGGGGAGTCAGGGGCAGAGGATAGGGCAGGGGTGAGGCAGGGAGGAGAGCAGAGACAAGACACATGCTGGCAGTCTGGCAGCCAGCCCCACACCCACTCTCGGTGCTGTCTACCCTTCCTTACCTTTGGCCCCCCGGAGCACAAAACCAAAGCCCTCATGGTCCCGTTTCTGTAGGACAGCCACCTTGTCGTCAATGACGTAATCGCTGGTGGAGGAAAGCAGGGAGGGGTGAGGAGAGCCCTGCCAGAGAGTACAGCTGGCCAGGCTGACCCCACACATGCCCCAAACAGGATCCCATGGGCATGGCCCACCCCAGAAGTCACCCTTGCGCTGACGGAGGAAGGCAGAAGACAGAGGTGGGCTGGGGACCACCTCGCCTCCTCTGACCCCTTCATCCACAGGCCTCCTCAACTAGCTCTGGTCCTCCCTCCACGCCTGATATCCCAGCCGCATGCATGCCTACCCTTGCCCACCTGCCCACCGGCCCCCACCTGTACCTGTGTGAAGTGAGACTGTCATAGGAGCCCACAGTGTAGTGACGGAAAAGGCGCTTCGTCCGGTCTTCCCGGGTTTCTGAGGGGAGTTTCAGGAGCTGATGGAGGGCCACATCCTCCAACCGACCTGAACTGCCCCTCAACCATGCTGGTCACCAGCCTCTGCCAACACACACACCCCTGGCCTGGTTGTACCCACGTGGAAGTGAGGGGCCCAAAGGTCCTAAGGTAAGAAGGCTGAGGGGACCATGTTGGAAATCCTGGCTTCCAGGGGTCAGGATCCAGAATAGGGTAGGAGCTTTGGCCCATCTCTCTACGGAGTGGCTGCACACAGCCAGGGGCAAGGTCGGGCCATCTTCAGAAAGAGTCAGCAAGCCCCAAAGCCAGGAGCAAAGAAGCTGTGTACATGTGTAGGCCTAGGTGTGTGTGTAACTTGCAGTCACGTGTAAGTGCCGTGCTCATATAGGCGTGTGTGCATATGACTGTGGTCACGTGCAAGGGTCATGCTGCAGGCAACGCGCACTGGCATGGAGGTGGCGTTGTGTCCTCACTGAGACTCTCATGAGAGCCCACCAATGCTCAGTCTCCCAGGTCCCTTCCTCCAGAGCCTGACTCTGAGTGCACAGGAGGTCCAGGTGTGGGGCTGATGTCACTGCATCCCACAGATTCCTGCCCCCATCTGTACTCTTGATCTCTAAGTCCCTCACAGCTGTTGCAGGGCTAGCCGGCTGTCCACCTGCTACTCCGCCCACGGCCGTGGCCTTGCTGATTTCCTGCAAGCGTGCAGACCCCAGTCCACATCTGCAGCCACAGCCCCTGTGCTCCAGGCTTTCTTCTCCAGCTGCCTGTAAGTTAAGATTCTCTTACACTCTAGCCCCCATTCCTGCCCTCCTGGCTTCCAGCTCTCCAGGACCCTGGAGGGCTCCCAACGTGGCTCCACCACCACCTCATGTTTCATCCACAGCTCCTCTCCCATTCCCTACCATTCTAGAATTTCTCAAGATTAATTCATTCATTCAACAAGTATTTATTGAGCTCCAACTGTGTACCAAGCACTGTTTGTTTTAGGCTCTGAGAATATAGTAGGGAACAGAACAAAGCCTCTACCCTGTGGAGTTTACAATCTATTGGAAGAGAGAGAACAGAGAGACAGGAAACAGGTGCATGCATAACATGTCAACTGCTGGCAAATGTTAGGAGAGAAGGGAGCAAAGTGGGGGTACAGAGAAAGTCTGCAATTCTAGGGTGGTCACATGATGGCTCATCAGGAAAGGATAGTTGGGAGGCACAGAACGTTAGGGAGCAGCCTGAAGACTCTGTGGGCAAAGGGCTTCCAGGGAGCAGGGGCACGCAGGGCAAAACCCACATGGCAGGGCTGGGTTTGGGTGTTCAAGGGACAGTGAGCAGCCATACAGCTGAAGCAGAGGGAGTGAGAGTGAGTGAGTGAGAGAGAGAGAGAGAGAGAGAGAGAGAGGAAATGAGATCAGAGAGGGAAGCTACAATTGATTGTGAGCTCCTCATAGGTAAGGACCACCTCTTATTTATTTCTGTGATCCCAGCACCTAGCACAGCAGCTGGCATATAACAGGCCATGCAAATGCTAACTGGAAGAATAGATGGGTGGACAACTGGCTGAATAAGTACATGGATGGATAGATGGAACAAGAGAGAAGCAGAAGGATAGATCAGATCAAAGGTAAATAGATATTTAAGTGGATGGAGAGAAAAGAGAATGGGCTGGTGCAGGGAGAATGGATGGAACAAACGGTAGTGGATAAGTAAATGGATGGATAGGTGGGCAGGGTGGGTCGACAGAGGGGGATAGCTGGATTGGTGGATTGATCGATGTATTGATCGATAGATGGATAGATGGTTGGGTGGGTGCATATGTGGGTGGGTAGATGAATGGATGCAAGGAGGGGCTGGCTGGGGGGGTTGATAGAAGAGTAGACGGATGGCAAGAAAGGATAGTGAGTCAAGGGATAAATGAATATAAGAATAGATGGAACAGTGGCTGGATAGAACAAAGAAAGAATTCCTGTTAATACAAGAAGACACAGGTGTCAGGAAAAGTACTGGTCCAAATTGCAGGATCCTGCCACTAGTATGATTCTCAGTAAGTCAACAGACCCCTTTGAAGCCTCTCCTTGTAGAGCAGAAAAATTTACCTCGAAGGGTCCTCTAGGTTCTGATGGCTTGTAACCTGTCACCCTAACCCTAACCCACCCAGTAGCTCATCTGCTCCCTTCTCTCCTCTTCCCACACACTGCCTGTCCTAAGACCCTCTGTAATGTGGCTGCCGTTTCCAAGGCCAGAGCAGGCCAAGTCTCATCACTGCTGGTGGAGGGGGAGCATCAGACCCCTTCTTGCCTCCATCACACCCTTCTTCACATTGACCCAACGTTTGAAAATGTTGGAACATTCATGGTACCTGCCTGCAGAAGGACCCCCTCAAACTGCACAGTTCATTAACCTCCATTTTTTAGATTTTGTCAAACAAATTATCCTAATTACATAAAAAAATTCATCTTCCAGTTTTATTAATCTGACATGTAAAAGCCAGCTCAAGTGAAAATACACAGCATGACCCCCCAAGTACTGGAAAGACAGGGAAGGAGGGATGGAGGGAGAGGAGGGAAGGAGGAAGGGGAGGGGAGGGAGGAGCTGGCCAGAGCTTTCCAGGTGCCCTACAGACCCTCTGAGCACACAGGGCTTCACCTCAGCTCTCAGCTCTCTGCCTGCAACTGCTCCTTTTACCCCTTCTGCCCCAGACAGGTGCCTGGGAGGTACACTCTCTGATGACCCTGGGCATCAGCCTGGCCCCCAGCAGTGGCCCCTTTTTGGCCTGTAAGTCCTTCTCTGTCCCAATCTCCAGTCTCAGAAACAGATCTGTCTTTGGAAAGAAAGCTGGGCCTGTTAGAAGCAGACTCCCTTTCCTGAGCTGCCCTCTGGCCTCCGGCAGAACTCAGCACTTGGGTCCCAGATCAGAGCAGCTGGTGGCTGGTCTTCAGATGAGGACAGAGGTCACTCCCACGCCTTGCCAGCTGGCAGACCCCACAGGCCTCTCTCCCTCTGCCTACCCATGAAAGGATCCCATCTACTTAGGTCCCTTTTGACTCTTTCAGGTGACAGACCCCAGAGCCACCCTGGTCTAGGAGCCCTGCAATTGTCCGGAGGCCTACAACTCCTTCTCCAGGTCACCCCTTACACTCTCCCATTTCGGGATTCTCAGCCCACCCTAGCCCTCTCCACCTCTCACTCTGCTCTGCCTGGGCCTTCACCCTAACCCTAAACGACCTGAAGAATCGAGACAATACGACCCAGTCTCCTGCAATGCTGCAGCAAACTGGAAAGTTCCTCCACTTGCTCTCACAGCCACCTGACCGGCCTCACACTCCCCAGTAAAGCCCCCCCATCTCTCAGCGCACACACTTGAGTTCACTCACTCAGAGGCCCCGAAGCATGGCAGCTATAGCAGACTCTGCAGCCCACTGCCCTCCTCGAGATGAACTAACAACAGCCTCCACCTCTTAGACCTGCCGGGATGAGTAAGTGAGTTCTCATCTATACAAGTGCTTCAAACTATACCACACGTCCAGACACTGCTAGGAGCATGCGAGATGCCAGCACACGGAGATCTGCAACAGCAGGCCCGGCCCCCGGCCCCATCAGCTAACCAACCGCATAGCAGACCCCCAGCTTCCTTCGCGGCTCCTCTCCAACTCCTTCAGGGCAACCCCGGGGGCCCCCCTGGACTCACATCATGACAGCCATGCGCCAGCATATCTGCTGTAACTGCTGTGCGTGCCTGTTCCTCTCTAGGCAGAGAGCCGGCCTCCGCAACCCAGCTCCCAACACAGGGCCCAGCACACATCAAACACCTAGTGAACATTTGCTCTTCTCAAATCCCAGCTCCAGTCCAGACCTCCCCAGCCCCTTCCCAGCTTCAGATCGGCTTCTGGATCCACACAGTCCTCAAACCAGAGTCTTCACTGTCCTCCCACAGGGGCGCACAGGACCCCGTCCCTACTTGTCAGGCCAGAGGCCCTTTCTTCCCCACCCTCCTCCATGAAGTTGGCACCAGGACCCAAACTTCTGAAACCATTCCCCACCTGGACACACGGCCCCCACGACCCTCCACGGGCAGACAACAGGGGGCCATGTCCCTTATAGGCACTCAGCCACCAGGAGATCCGTCAGGGCAAGATAGGGAATGGCTGAGTAAAGTACTAAAGGCATCTGCTCAGGAACAGGCCAGCAGCTGCACCCCTGCCTCCGTGGGACTCTGCCATGCTCCACACAGAGCAGAAGTCCAGGCCACACGGCTGGGGGAGGAGGGGGGCTGTCCCCTTGAGAGACTCACAACCCAGGGCAACGGAGCACAGCAACCCTGGGCCCAAGCCCTTCACGTGCCGAGGGAGGGATGCGTGCACCCTTGGTCTAGACGCGACACTGGTAACAATCACTGGCCACCACTTCTCCCACTGACTCTCTAAGGCAGAAACAACACTCATGGGTCCGGGGGCCTGGGAGCTATGGAAGGAACAGCCACTGTTTTCTACTGGCAGGACCACCTCAGATCCCAACACCCAGAGGGGTGCTTTCTGGAGGCCCAGGCAGTCAGCAAGGTCTGACTAAAGCCGTCCACCAGCCTCAAGAACTGCAGCCTTTGCCCTCACGGCCTCCCTGCAGGCCGAGGATGGAGCCGTCCCCCACCTGCTACCCTCGGACCATCCTGGCCCCAAGGTACCCACGACAGCCCCTCCGGGTCCAAGTGGCCTCATTTCCTCTTGGCTGGCCCAGGCTTCCCTGCACTGCCCACTTGGACAATCTGTCCACCTTGGAAAGACGCCTCTTTTCTCACACTGACCTCTTTACTTATCTGCCAGCCACACAGAAATCTCACACCCCAAACACCCAGTATTTCTGTGACGACTACGTGTGTGTGTGTGTGTGTGTGTGTGTGTGTGTGTGTGTATGTGTGTGTGTGTGTGTCTGGCGGGGGGTTATAGTCACTGGGAGCCACATGTGGGATCACATACAGATGCACATTCATAATACGTGTCCTATGGGCAGGTCACGTGTGTCTCTACAGCTGTAAAGTGCCCGGCTCCCTGCACATGTGCTCCTAAGTACGTACAGGGTGTGTGCACCCTGTGTCTGTCACGTACACAAGTTTGCGTCCACTTCGGATGTGTGTTTGAGTTTACTTTAGTCCTTTCTCTGTGAATATCTGCGGGTTTAACTCCAAGCAAGACCACAGGGGAGCTAGAAGGGGCAGTACCCCTCAGTAGCCACCCAGGGGATGGGGGGTCACTCACCATGCCGTGTGTCATACTGTCTCATCTGCACCTCCTCCACGCAGTCGGCCGGGAACCAGCCCGTGCGGCCTTTCACGGTCCCCTCCCAGAAACCGCCCTCCCCAATGCTGAGCACTGGAGGGACAGAAGCCAGATAGGGTGTCAGCATAGAGCAGGACACTCAGGAACCCACCTCACCCACCACCACCTCAGGCTCAGGCTCTGCCTACCCTGACCCTTCACACACACCCCTCCTTCACCCTTTCTCCCCTTCTGTTCCCTTCCTCCCCTTCATCCTCCTGGATTTTTCCCTGGGAAGATTTTGAGAGTCACACAGAAGACAGAAAGGAACAGATGGACACAGCACAGGACAGGCATGTGGGGGACAGAGAGACACACAGATGGACACACTCGAGGGGGGACAGGAAGCAGAGGCAGGGGCCACAATCCTGCTCCTGTCCTCTCGGCTGACCCTTCTCTTCCTACTCCTTGAACCAACCCCCATCCTTGCTCTGTCGCCCACCCCAAAGGTCACTGCCAAAAACTCAGGGTCATTGTGCTGTGACCAAGGGTTAGGCCACATGATGGACCAAAGGAGGGCCGACCTCACAACTGTTTCCTTCCCAGGCTCCCTGGACATACAGCACCCACAAGGATAGGACCCCAGTAATGACAGAGGCCCCCATGATGAGAGGAGCTTGTCATGGCACAGGATCTCCCCAAAACACAGGAAGCATCAGTGACAGAAACCTTCATAATACACAGACACCCACATAACTGTCACACATATCCCCCACCATGGGACAGGGTCCCCACCTATCACAAGGATTTCCAATGAATGAGTCCCAGAAGTGACACAGGAATCCCATATTCGAGGAAGGTCCCTGATGGGATAGGGTCCTTCAAATACACAGAACCCCAATGACACCAACCTCCATCATGACACAGAAACACCCCCATGACGAGAGGAACCTCCATGGTGACAACAGGGAACCCACAGTGACAGAGGACAGAGAGGGACCCGCATGACAGGACCCCCCTGTAAAGGCAGGCACCCCTCCCTGACACAGAGCCCTTCACGGTGACACAAGGAATCCCCAGTGGCAGGTGCATCCCATAATGACCACAGCGGCTCAGAGTTCCAGAGACACCCCCCCCCCATGACACAGACCCTGAAAATGGCATCAGCCCCTCCACGATCGCGGAGGACCCCAACCTCGCACCCGGGAGTGGCGCCCCCCGCCCTCCTCCCGCGCGCCCCGCGACCCCGCCCCCCGCGCCCCCCTCACCCTTCACGGCCTCGCCGCGGTGCAGCGGGATCTCGCCCTCGCCCTGCGGGCTGTGCGCCTTCACGGCGATGAACTTGCGGCCGGGGACGGCGCTGTAAAGTTTCCGCTTCGGGCCCCGGGGCGGCGGCGCGGGGGGCGCGGGGGGCGCCGGGCCGGGGCCGGGCGCGGGGCCGGGGCCGCCGGGGCCGCCGGGCCCGCTCGGGCTGTAGACGAACACGTAGGTGACGGACGCGATGCCGGGGGGCAGCGGGCACGCGAAGCCGGCGCCCGGGGCCTCCATGGCGCGCGGCCCGGCCCCGCCGCCGGCCTCACCGCAGCCGCCGCCGCAGCGCCCGCCGCCCGCCGCCCGCCGCCGCCCGCCCGCCCGCCGGGGGCCCGGCCCGGGGCCGCTCCATGGGCCGCGCCGCCGCGCCCGGCCCGCTCCCGCCAGCGCACGAGCCGCGCCCGCTCAGGGCTCCGGGGCCGCGGGGCTGCGCTCCCGGGCGCGCCGGGCTCGCTCCATGCCGCGGCCGCTCCTCGCGCCCCGCCTCCTCCGCGGCCCGGCTCCTCCCTCTGCGGGCGGCGGCGGCGGCGGCCGGCCCTCCTCCCTCCCCTCCAGCGGCCGCCTCGCCGCCGCGGCCCCCGCGGCGGGAGAGGCCACGGGGCGAGGGGCACTGCAGCGCACGGAGGGGGCGGAGGAGGGGTCGGCTGAGGAAGGCGGGGGACGCGGTGGGCAGAGCCGGGTGGGAGCTGGGGAGGGGTTGGGGGAGCGGCTCCCCCAGCGGCCCGCCCCCAGCCCGCCTGCCCAGGCCTTGGCCTTCTCCTCCTCCTGGCCCCTGCCACGTGCCGGGCGCCCAAATCCTCCCCCAGACCTGTGTCCTCTCCTCCGCAATACCTGCCTCTGATGCCCATGCCCACTCCATGCTGACCACCTTCCCCGGACAGCTCCCCCGACCTGGGCACGGAGCCTGAGGCCTCGGCCCTCCACCTTCCCGCTGCTAAGAAGCCTGCACTGGCTCCCTAGTACCTAGGCAGCCCGGGTCCACATTCTCAGGCAATAGCCCGGCTCTCTGGGATGTGAGAGTCAGCTACACTCCAGTCACATGGTTAGGGACCTTTTCTTCCTCTGGGCTACTCATGATACTGTTCCCAGCACTTCATTCTAATCCCACTCATGCTCCCAGCTATTAAGTCACTGTCACTCAGCTACAGCCCCAATTTTTTCTGTCCTGCTCTGGGATGCTGGGGGGGGGGGGGGAACTCTGTCACACATTGCAGGGGGCTAAAGGCTCCTTGCCAGGCTCTACCAATAGGGGGTGCTGGTTTGGGGGGAGGGGAAACCCAAGACAAGGCATCCCTCTGCATCACCTCTCCACCCCAGCCCGCAGCTCAAATGCCATCCTCTCTCCCTTCACCAAAGGCCATCTCTTCCCATGAGGTTTTCTCCCTCCCGTCGTGCACCAAACTTCCTCATCCCCCTCCTGGCCACTCACCAAGAGGCCCCCTTACCTGAATCACTGCCCACCTAACTGCTTCTTAGGCCTGGGCCCCAGTTGCCAGTGTCCTTCTGACACCTTTAGGACTCCCTGCTATTTGCTCCTACCACTCCAGGCACCTACTAAATGTTTGTAGAAAAATAATAATAATCCTGCCATCCCCACAGAACAGTGAGCTAGAGCCCCATAAAGAGCAGGTCTCAGTTCTATGCTTGCTGAAAAGATAAACGAATATACAAAAAGATAAATGAAAGCAGGGCATCTATAGCTTTTTGTTTCTGGAAAACCGAAATATCCCAAAGTTCGTTCCTTTCGCCACTGGGCCATCCTACCCTTAAGAAATCCATGGGACATGCAAAAGCTCCAGGGGAGAATTAAGGTGATTTGGAGCAGGACAGACAGCCTTGGAGTCTGGGCAGAGACACGGAAAGAGAGGAGACATCACAGGTCACAGCTGCATGAGCAGGGACAAAGGCAGAGGAAGAAATGGTTTCTATCAGCTCATGCTGCACCCCAAGCCCTGTGCTGAACACTCAGGCTTACAAACTTTGGGAACCAGGTCTACCTGGGGCCCGCCCGGTTATGTTGCTTCCTAGTTCTGTGACTTTAGACAAGTCACTTACCCCATCTGAGCATCAGGACCCTCATCTGTAAAACAGTAATAGAGCAGAGCCTCACGTATGGCCAAGGTGAAGTGAGACGATACACATATGCTGCTCAGCCCAGCTGTCATCTTGAAAACAAAGTGCTGTTTATGTAACTCGTTGAACAGTGTCTCCTGAGCACCTCCTATGTGACTGGCTCTGGGGAAGCTGTAAGAGGACGGCTCCTGCCCTTGAAGTGCTGGGAAGAGAGATGCCTTAACCAGCAGTGGCTGGACTGTGCTGTGGGCCAGGGGATCCCAGGAGGGACCCATCACCTGCCCAGGTTCTGGAAGGCTTCCCAGAGGAAACCACTGTGTGGAATTAGTTCTACCTTACCGATGAGAAACCTAAGCATGGAGTGGTTAGCTGTCACCCAGTCAACTGATGCCAGGTCTACAACTGTCCATCTATAGAACCAGTGCCCACCAAAGCCGGTGGGGCTTCAGCCCAGGCTTCTTCCTCTAAGTGCCAGAGATGCCAAAACCCCCACCACCACCCCCCCACACACCCTCCCCCCCCCCCCCCCGCATATCCCTGCTTCTCAGGGTCCCAGTGCTAACGGTAAGGGGCAAAGAGTAGAAGCAGAGTCTTGTGGTTATATAGGGCTGGAGGGGTGGGGGAAAGACAAAGACTCCCCCCTGGAGACAGGGATAGGGGTCACTCATAGGCTTCAAGCCCTCATGGAGATAAAACTCCATTCCCTGACCCCTAACCCCACACCACCCAGCCCTGCCTCATCTCAGCCTTTGCCCTCCTAGCACTGCAAGAAACTTTGTAAAGCACAGAGCTGGCCAAACGCTCTCCTTCCAACATGCTCCCTGAGCTCTGTTCGGAGCAAGTCCAGATCCAACCAGATCAGCGTGGACAGGGCCTCACCTTCTTCCGCTTCCCATCCGGGAGGCCCATCTGGGGGCCTGCAAGCCCCCCACCCCAAGCCTCAGCCCATCACTGTAGAGGTGCCGGGCACCACTAGGCCTCTCCGTGCCGGTTCCTCCTGCTCGCGTCCCAGCACCCCACCCACCCAGACCCTGCCAGGGCCTCCCAGACCCCTCCTACCTGATCTTGCTCTGGCTGCCCCTGCCTGCTGTGGGGCCACCGATGTCATTCTCTCGGTCACCATCCCGATCCCGGTCTTTCTCCTCCTGCAGCCGCTGGAGCAGCAGCTGATGGGGGAGGCTTCGCAGAGAAGGTCCAGGAGAAGCTGCCGGCTGCACCTCACCCTTCAGGTTGATGTCACTGGCTGAGCGCTGCAGGGGCCGAGGGGAGGCCAGGCCACTGGGGCCAGCCAACCGCCGCCGCTTTGCATAACTGGGGGTTTCCCTGAATGGTACTGGAGTGGGGGGGGGGGGCACAGATGAGACTCTGGGCAACCAGATAGGGTGACCAACACCCTGGTTTGCTTTCCAGATTTTAAAACTAAAATCCTATGTCCCAGGAACTGCCTCAGTCCTAGGCAGCCAGGACAGCTGGCCAGCCTATGACTGAAGCTACCATTAGGGATCACATCCCAAACTGCCTCTAACTCTAGCTTCAGGGGTAGAAGCCTGTTCTTCCTGTCAGCCAAACGAGGTCCTGAGTGTGCTCAGACCTGCTCTTGGAACTGCCCATTTCGCAGGCTTCAGCAGAGACAGAACAGGCCACATGTGATAAATCTCACTACACTACTGCTATACTGGACCATCTATAGGTGACTCTAACAAGGAAAACCGTAAAAGATGTTCTAGACAAGGGGTTGGCAAACTTCTGTAAAGAATCAGATAGTAACTATTTCAGACTTTGCAAGCCATATAGTCTCCGTCCCAAGGACTCAACATTGCCACTCTAGCACAAAAACAGCCACAAACAATATATAAGCAAATGGGTGTGGCTGAGTTCCAATAAAACTTTATTTAAAAAGCAGATGGTGATTTTTAAAAACATGATCCAACTATATGCTATTTACAAAAGAATCACTTTGGATCCAAAGACACAAGTAGGTTTAAAGTAAAAGGATAAAGGAAGATAGTTCATGTAAATAGTAACTAAGTGAGCTAAGTTGCTACATTTATATCAGACAAAACAGACTTAAAGATAAAAAGTGTTACAAGGACAGAGGACATTGCATATAGACAAAAGAGTGTCAATTCATCAAATAGATTAACAATTATTAACATATATGTGCCAAACAACAGAGCATCAAAATATATGAAATAAACATTAACACATTTGGAGAAATAGACAGTTCTATAATAATATTTAAGACTTTCAACACCCCACTTTCAATAATATATAGAACAATCTATCAGTAAGGACAATCAATAAGGACATAGAAGACTTGAACCAATTAGACCTAACAGATATGTGTGTTTAGAACACTACAGAAAACAAGAGCAGAATATACATTATTCTCAAGTGCACATGCAACATTCTCCAGCGTAGACTACATGTTGGGCCACAAAACAAGTCTAAATAAATTTTAAACAACTGAAATCACATAAAGTATCTTATCCAATCACAATGGGATGAAGCTAGAATTCAAGAAAAACAATAACAAAAAAAAAAAAAACGGAAAAACTCACAAATATGTAACAATTAAACAACACACTCTTAGTTAGAAAACACTCTGAGAAAATGAAAGCAAAAACATAAAACATCAAAACTTTTGGGATGCAGCAAAAGCCGTGCCAACAAGGAAATTCATAGCTGTGGACATCTATATCAAAAAAGGATAAAAGTCTCAAATCAATAACCTAAGTGCACATCTTAAGGAACTAGAAAAAGAGGAGCAAACAAAACCCAAATCTAGCAGAGGAAGGAAATATAAGGGTAGACAAAGATAAATGAAAAAGAGAACAGAAATATAGAGAGAATCAATGAAAACAAAAGTTGTTTCTTTGAAAATATCCACAACACTGACAAACCTATAGCTAGACTGGCATAGAGAAAAAAGAGAAGAGGGACACAATCAACTAAAATCAGAAGTGAAACTGTGGCACTGCTACCGATCTTACAGAATTAAAAAGGATTAAAAAAGAACACTATGAACAATTGTATGTCAACAAATTAAATAATTTAGATGAGATGAACATATTTCTAGAAAAACAGACATTACCAAAACTGACTCAAGAAGTAGAAAATCTAAACAGACCTATAACAAGCAAGGAGATGGGTCCACAATCACTAATCTTGCAACAAAGAAAATTCCAGCATCAAACAGCTTCACTGGTGAATTCTACCAAACACTTAAAGAAGTATTGACACCCATCCTTCTCAAACTCTTCCAAAAACCAGAAGAGGAAAGAAAACTTCCTAACTTGTTCTGTGAGCAATTAAAAAATAAGCAAAGGACTTGACAAGTCTCCAAAGAAAATGTACAAATGGCTAATAAACACATGAAAAGATGCTCGACATCATTAGCCATTAGGGAAATGCAAATCAAAACCACAATGAGATACCACTTCACACTGACTAGAGTGGCCATAATTAAAAAAAAAAAAAAAACTGATGATTACAAGTGTTAGCAAAGATTTGAAGACTTTGGAATTCTCATATGTTGCTGGTAGGAACGTAAAATGATGAAAAACAATTTGGTAGTCTCTCAAAAAGTTAAATATAGAATTATCACATGGCCCAGCAATTCCCTCCTAACTTTATACCCCCAAATAACTGAAAACAGATATTCAAATATATTTCACACATGTTCACAGCAGCAATGTTCATGATAGCTGAAAGGTACAAACAACCCAAGTGTCCTGCGGGAGGATGCATGGATTAACAAAATTTTATAAATATAAATGATGGAATATTATTCAGCCATAAAAAAGAATGAAGTAGTGATACATCCTACAATATGGATGAAGCTTGAAAACAAGCTAAGTGAAAGAGGCCAAAAACCAAGAGTCACATATTATATGATCCTATTTATATGAAATATCTAGAATAGGTCAATCTGTAAAGACAGAGAATGTGTTAAAGGTTGACAGGGACTAAAAGAGAAGAGAATGTGGAATAATTAATGTATACTCGGTTTCCTTTTTAGGGTGATGAAAATGTTTTGAAATTCAATAGATCTGGTTGTGTAACACTGTGAATATATTAAATACCACTGAATAATTCCACTTAAAATAATTAATTTTATGTTGTGTGAATTCAACTTTAAATGAAATTTAAATCCTCAATTTTAAAGCCTCAATTTAAAAACAAAACAAACAAACAAAAAAGCAGACTGTGGGCTGAATTTAGCTTGCAAGGTCTCATTGGCCAAGCCCTGTTCTAGACTCCCGTTACCAAAGTGTGGGCAACAAACCCTCAGCCTCACCTCAGAGCTGAAACTCATTGGAAATGCAGACTCTGAGGCTCCGCCCAGACCCAATGAGTCAAAATGTACATTTAACAAGATCCCTGGTGGGGTGCCTGGGTGGCTCAGTCAGTTGAGCGTCAGACTTCGGCTCAGGTCATGATCTCAGTTCACGAGTTTGAGCCCTGCGTCCCCGTGTCAGACTCTGTGCTGACAGCTCAGAGCCCCCCACTTCCTCCCCCCACCCACCATCAGATTCTGTGTCTCCCTCTCTCTCTCTGCCCCTCTCCGCTTCTGTGTCTGTCTCTCAAAGTACATAAACATTAAAAAAAAAAATTTAACGAGATTCCTGGCTATAGCATTAGAAGCACTTCCCTCAGGCACTATGGGACAGCAAGTCAGTGAGACCTGCCCTTGAAAGCATGTATGGGAGAGATGGAGGGGAGAATGTGGACCCTCAGTTGGCCTGAGGTGACAGAGGTGAGGAGGCAGAGGTGACTGCTCCCAGACCTATCAGTCTAAGGGCTAGAGGCCTCCCAATAGGCTTCAATGTGTCACGTCCCTTGAAGGGTAACAGGACCCAGCCTACCAGACCCTCCACTAGGGCTCCTTTCCTGAGGAAGAAAAAGGAGGGTGGATAGGCAGAGCCTCCCTCCAGCTCTTCTGTATGCAGACCCACCCAGGGTCCCCAAGCTGGGGTGAGACATGGCCACTTGTGAGTGTCACTGAGGGAGTGTCCTTGGAGTGAAGGTGTGCAGAGGGAGTAGGAGTGACAAGGACAAACCCCTGGATTGCCCAGGTCCAAAGACAGGTTCTGCCCTTAACCAACTCTGTAAAAACAGACTAATAATAATCACTTGTTGAGGGGTTGTTGAGAGAGTGGCCTAAGATAACAAAGCTTATAGTAAATGCTAATGGATATATTACCTGTAACTCAAGGATATCCGGCTATGCCATTTGAGCATACATGTGATGCCTGAGCAGGTTAGGGTACGTGGCCAGCAAAGCCAGTGCCCACACAGGGACTAACAGGTATGGCTGCCTGCTCTGTACATCAGCTCAGCAACAGTGTGCCCAACGCAAAGCAGGTGATCCCATTCTGGGCCAGCCGGACAGTAAATCATAATAACGGTGACCCTAGGGACCCTAGCATCTCTGTCCACATCAGGAAAATGAGAGGCAGCTGGAGCCTTCCTCTCTCTTGGTCAGGACCAGACACCCCCCTCCCTCTAGTCAGATGGACCAAGGCCACCTGCCAGAGTCCAGACACACAGAATCAAATCCCACAGGAGGTCAGAGATAGGAAGGGTATGCAAATAACCATATTTTACTTAAGAAAAACTGAGGCACAGAGGCCTTACTTAGTAGCTCTCCCATGGTCAATCACGAGAATATGAAAGGATCCCCATGTCCACAAACCACGGTTCTCCCAGGCTAACAACTACCTCCAAAACACTTACCAGTCCCAGCCAGACTATAACTGAGCCCTCACTCTGTCTCTTGTCCCTAATTCAAACCTCAGAGCTCATCGGGGTTCTCTCCCCACCAGAACCTGGACCCAAATTCTCCACCACGTCATCAGCCCAGCCGTTTCTCCAACAAGCACCTACTGATGCTCGCTGCACTGAGCTTCTGCAGCTGCTGAGTCCACCCCTCCCCTCTTAGAGACTTGGTCCATCATCATGGTCCCCTGGCCTGCCTGGGACATGACAGGCTCATAACCAAGCCTCATTTGAGAAGGTCTTTTCAGGGAAGACACTACAGAAGGAAGAATTCTTAAACATGAATTTGACCTTAATCTTAACCCCAGTCCAAATTCAACCCCAGCCCCAACTGTAACCTCACAATAGAACCAAGGCCAACCCTAGCCCTTTGCTGTCCAACGTCACTTATAATTTTTTTTTTTAAATGAGGACACTGTACCCATCGCAAAAAGGGGAGCTTGGGAGTCTGTGTTCCACAGAGAACCATGGGAGGGAAAACCTGGTCCACCCAGGACAAAGGGAGCTGAGAAGGGAGCCCCTCTGTGGCCAGGTAGCTGGAGGGGTGGCCTTTCCAGAGGGGAGGCCTACCCTCTCCCATAGCCCCAGCCACTTCACACAGGATAGAGCAGGCAGGATTCTAAGGACAGGTCCCAGAGCGGCTCCACACCCATCACATGTGATGGCTCTGCCCATACTTCTGCCACCGGTGGCATCTCCTGGTTTTCCTACTGAGACCATGAGTCAGGCATATACTGGGATCTCCTTGGCATACTGGTTCAGAACTCAGCGCATCCCCACCACTGTGTTTTGTTTTCTTTACGTGATCTTGTCATATTGAAGCACACCATGGGCCACTTAAACTGCCTCTTAATCCAGGCACCAATGACACACTGAGGGTCAATGACTGAGATCCACTGCCCCATGTCCCCTGCTGGCCCTTTGTACGACCTAACAGGAGAAGAATCTTGACCCTAACTTCAACCCCACTCTCAACCTGAATCGATCCCTAAACCCAGCAGTGTCCCCACCCTAACCATACTCTCGACTCTTATTCAGACCCTTTGTCCGCTCTACACAGGCCCCTCCCTCAGCACAGTCCCCACACCTCAGGACCGCTGACCAAAGTAGAGCCGGGAGGAAGAGGTTCAGGGTATGAAGGGCTCCCCTGTACCATCCCCACTGACCCCTGTACCTGTGGGAGCCCCGACAACCCCCACAAATCCACATCCAACAGGGACCTGGGTTGAGCAGAACTCACCAACATCCGAGTCTTTGTGGGTCTTGATGACCTCTGCGAGCTCAAAGTTCCCTGCGATGATGGCCACCTGAGGAGGGAGGGCGAGGGGGGCTCAGGGATGCCAAATCTGCCCCCCTCGGCCCCTGTGCATTCTGCCTGGGCTGCTGTGTGGGATCTTCCTTGGTTGGGGTCCCCAGGCTCAGACTGTGGCCCCTGTCTAACCCACCACCCTATTCTGCCTAGGACTGAGAGGTTTCCTGGGACATGAAACTTTCAGAGCTAAAACTAGGACAGTCCGGGCCTACAGGTCACCCCAGTGATCCTCGTCACAGCCCCTCTGCACACACCAGCGCACAAGCGTCAGCCATGGCCTCACACCTGCTACCCTCCGTCTTCCGTTCCCCCACCCCTGCATCTAGTCACCTAACAGGCCCTTCCAGACTCCTTCAAACCTACCAGGCTCTTCTGCTACTGCGTCTGCCCCCTGACTTGATGCCCAGGGAGGACCTACCTGTTCTCCTCACATCTCTGACAAGACCTCTGAAGGCCCTCACATTCGCTGAGAAGAGAATCCCAGCTCTCTCCATGGCCCAAAAGTCTCCCCCACCCACAAACTCCAGGTCATACAGAGACCCACCCATGTGGTCATCCCAGTGCCAAGAACCAAACCCAACTGGAGAAGGGGCTCAGAAACATCACCTGAATTAAGTCAGGGACTGGAACCAATCCTCTCACCCCTGGTTTGGCCTCTGTACCCGGCCTGTTTCTGGCAGGTCAAGCCCACACTGGTTTTCCCCTGACCCCAGAGCCCTATGACCCTCCTCTCTCCCTGGAAGGAAGACAAGGAAACCAACCACAGTGAAGCCCTCCCCCCACCATGAACTGGGCACTGCACTGGCCCACCCTCTTCCTCTACCTCACCCTGGGCCAATCCTGGGGAGCTCTGCTATTGCCTTACAGGGGAAGAACCAAGGCCCAGAGAGATCAAGTCACGCAGAGACAGACACCCAGCGGTCAGCCTCATGTTCCTGTAAATCACTCTTGTACCTGGAAGGCTGTCTGGCTATTGTAATTGCGGACATCCTTGTTAGCTCCACGGAAAAGTAGGACTCGAGCACAGCTTTCCTGTTGGGAGGGTCGGAGTGGGGGGTCACAACTGGGCAGCTGGAGGGTGGGGTCAGGATACAACAGCATGCACACACACCAGGGCACAGACGGGGGTGCAGGGCACATACACCCACACCTCCACGTCCCGTGCACATGTGCATAGCATAGGCATTGGCAGATCAGGTACACACAACACACACAAGTCCACTTGACCCAGAAAGCCCGGATGTGCACAACTCAGACATGTGACTTGTTCGTTTAGGGAACAGATGTGCACACATAGGCCTACGAGGCCACAGCTCACGGCGGGACACAGGACATGCACTCAGGAAGTAGCACACAGGACCCAACATGCGTCCACACGTAAGCACTGTACCGGGGCACCTGTATACGCACATGCACGTATACACATGTAGTCACACCTGGTTATAGAGGGCACAGATGTGCAGCGCTGTGTTTCCTGAGGCGTTCTGAGCCCCCATGTCAGCTCCATAGAACAGCAGGTGTTCCAGGTGCTGCACGTGCCCAAAGCGGCAGGCCTGGGGGATGAGGGAGGTGCTGTTGGGTCCCCGAACAGAGCAACAGAGAGGACCCTCAATCCTACAGATAGGGCCGGGAAACCCCCTCCCCCCCCACTCCCTGACGGAGCCAGGAACTTCACCCTTACCCCCAGACAGAAGCAGACACTCCCCACCTTCACACTCCCTGCCTACCTGATGGATCTCCTGCCAGCCGTTCTCATCGGTGGTCCCCAGCTGAGCATGGTCGTGAAGGAGCAGCTCGCAGCAGAGGGCATCCCCGCCCCCCAGGGCACTGTGGTACAAGGGCGTCAGGCCGCGGCTGTCCTTGTAGTCAGGTGAAGCGCCCAGGTCCAGCAGAGTCTGAGGGCAAGGAGCCTCAGCATTCATGCGGGGCCCAGCTTCCTCCCCCTGCTGGGCCACGTGCCCCTCCAGGCCAGGGCCCCACCCACACTGACCGTCAGAGCTGCGGCATTCCGCTGGCGTGTGGCACAGTGCACGGCAGTGAGCCCATCGCGGGTGCGGAAATCCAAGTGAGCACCACCATTCCTCAACACCTTCAGCAGGTCCGTGGCGTTGTCCAGCTGGGCTGCAAGGCTCAGAGGACACTCTGGGTTCAAGGGACAGATGAAGGTTAAGGTCCCAACCATTCCAAGGCCATGCCCCTTCCCGCTCTGCTTCTTACCTCCTGAGTCAGGATCGTGGAAATTGGGGTCCAGCCCCTTGTCCAGTAAGCGGGCTACCTTGTCCGTGCTGTGCAGCTGGACGTAGTCCATGAACTTCTTCAGGTTTGCCTGGAACACGCAGCCATCCTACTCAGCCCAGCCCCACAGCTACTATCTTCTGTCACCCACCTTCCACCAGGAGGCCTCAGGCCACCTGTGGAGCATCTACTGCCCCATGCCCCCAGTCTGACCTGTCAGCCTACATCATGACCTTGTCGCCCCCTCATACCACCTCAAGCCCTACACCCCCACCATGGCCCTTCCCAGCTCAACCGGGCCCTCCTGCTGCTTGAAGTCCCTCCCTGCATCCCACACCCACCGCAATGATTAGTCTCAGCCCACCCAGCCCCTCATCAAGGCCACGTTGCCCTGGCCATGCCCCCCTGAGAGTTCCCTACCCCAACCTCACCCCTGGCTCCTCCCCCCAGCCCTGGTGCGCCAACCTGCCCAGCCCGGAACAGCCCAAGGCTCCCAGGCAGGAGCTACCCTCACCACAGCCCATGTCCCTGTCACCCCCAAGTCCCCATCACCCCCAAGGTAGCCTGCTCCTTCTTCCTCATGAGATCATGCAAAGGCAGACCGCCACCCCAGAGGCCCTTCCGCACCCATAAGCGGCACCTCCTGACTTTGACTGCCTTTCATTCATTCACCTAGTCATGCATCAATTCACTCAGCAAAATTCACTCATCCAAAGCCTCACTGAGGCTGGTGCTACAGATGCTGCACGCACAAGGCACGGCGCCCTGGCTGGAGGCCCCAGGTCTTCTAGAAACAATCAGGGTACATCATAAATGGGAACCAAGGTGGGTCTGGACAATGACACAGGAGGAAAGGTGCTCCTGACAGGGGAGAGACCTCAGCCAGGCCCAGGGTGGATGGTATGATGGTGGGGGGTGGTCAGAGGCCAGGCAGGTACGGGCCTGGGGTAAGGAGTTGAAACTCGCTCTAAAAGCAAGTGGGACTCATTGGAGGCCAATAGTCACCAATGTCCTAGGGATTGCTTGGGACAGTTTTAGAGAAGAGGTAAGCACTTTGGGAGGAACCCAGAGCGACAGGGTCACACTGGGGTGAGTGGAGAGAGAGGGAGACCTTTCCACCACAGTCTCTGCCCAGCCGGAGTCATGGCCCCTGACCCCTGTGTGCCCCAGGGGCAGCAGAGAGACCTGGCATGGAGGCCCGAGGGTCACAGAGGGGTCCTTGGGACACAGGGGTGATAGTGCTCAGATCCTTCTCCTAGAAGGAGACAGGCTCCAGGGATTGTCAATGAAGTGTCCAGAAAGCAAATGCCCGCTGGTCACTGGAGCCTGAGGTGGGAGCTGAGAGAGTCAGCCTGTGGGTAGGGGCTGCGGCACCCACACTGCCTCTCCTACATTCAGAGAAGGCAGTGAGGTGCCCCTCAGAGAATATTCAGGGTCAGGCCTACCTAGCAATGGTGCTCAGCAAGTGTGCCTAGGCACAGGGACCCAGAGCCAAACAGACCAGGGTTCAGCCCCAGCTTCACTGTCTACACACCTGTGAGCAAGTCACTTCACTTCTCTGGGACTCAGTATCTTCATCTGGGAAGTGGGATAATAATAGTCCCTCCCAGGAGAAAATTAATGAGATGCCCAATTATTAGTGCCCAGCACTGGGCGACCACTAAATGCTAGGCCCCTTGTTCTCCCCCACCCCCGCCCGGTTCCCCTAAATGAGAACATTGGTTGGTGCTTGTTCATTTTCACCCCACCCAGGCTCCCACCAAGACACCATGCCCTGTCATATCCCACCACCATCACCCCGCAGGAGCCCACCAGAGGGGTCAGCCAGAATCTGACCTGACTTGAGCCCATCACCAGACCACCCACACAACAGCTGCACCCAGCCCTCCAGCAGCCCCAGCACATGCTGTGGACCCCTGACACAGGAGAAAACAGACTGAGGCAAACTAGAGAGACTGTGCTCAGCCCCCAGCCAGGGTGGAGGGTGCTAGGAGCAGAAGGAGGGCTCTCGAGAATTTTTAAAGGACATTTTCAATATCACGAAATCCAGCCAAGGCTGGGGTGAAGAGAACACTGCTCGTGGGGGTCAGGAGGTAACTCTGGAGTCCCTTCTCCGTGGCTGCCTCCTTACCTTTGTGTGAAGCTTTGCAAACTGCTTATCATCGATGAGGTTCTGGGCATAAACTCGCCTCTTGTATCGAAACTGCTCAGGTGAAAAAAAAGGCAGAGAAAAGGCACTCACCTGGGCTGAGTGAGCAAATGCACCGACAAAACCAAGCCCTGCTTACTCACCCTGCCAGCCACACAAAGCTCATGCTGCCAGTGACACAGAGCCAACCCCAAGTTCAGATGGGATGAATGCCTGCTGTCCTGCACCACCCTTTCCCTCTCTTTCCCATCCCCAGGATCCCCTGGAAAATCCCGCTCCTCTCCCAAGACCTGATTCCAGGCTTACCTTCCTAGATATGTCCTCTCTGAGGAGAACAAACCCTATTTCCCTGTGACACCAAAAAGGCCAAGCCACTTCGTGCTCAGCCACCATAATGCATATTTTAATGCTCATGGCACTTGCCACCACCGCCCCAAACTACAAGCCTGCGTCCCCACGCCTGACGGCGCATACAATATCCTTTCCATTATGACCGGGTCTGCCTTCAGAGACCCCCTGGAAGGGGAGGGGGCAGATGTGCGTACAGGTAACGCGCCGGCTCGCTCTACACACCGCTCTGCACACTCACACCCCACTCTGCAGAACCACGGTGTGCCCCCGACGCACAGATGCTGACTGCACACCACACACAAGGCTCGCACCTCACACGCTACACACACCACACTGCGCACCGCACTCACACTGCACGTACCGCTCACTGCGCTGGCCACACACAGCCTCCCACCCCCGCCCCGCACACACACACAGCTCCACACTAACTCTTCCCGTCCGCGTCCGTCGCTACCGTGCCCTTCGCTGCTCCTGCCACGGAACCCTGTGGTGGTGCCCTGCGCGCGCCCCTGCCCGCTCACCTCCAGGTAGGGCAGGGGCGTGTCCAGGTTGGGCGGGTACTCCTGCAAGAGCCGCTCCTCGTCCAGGAACTTGCCTGCGCGGCCCCGGGAGGGCGGCTGGAAGAGCCCGTAGTTGAGCGCGTCCTGGAGGCTGTGGTTGAGGGCGCAGAGCACGCGTTGCTTGGCGGCCCACACGGGGGCGGCCGGGTCCAGGCGCAGGCACTTCTGCAGCGGAGCGAGCTCGTGAGCGCGGCCCGGCCCGACCCCGCGCAGAGCACCAGGTCCCGGGAGCGCCCCCGACCCCCCCCACCCCAACTCCCCCCCACCCCCCACGCAGGAGTCCCGGGCTCCCCAGCCCAAGCCGCGGACCCCGCGCCTCCGCGGCCGGCGGGCGAGGACCCGCCCCGAGGGCGGTGCTTCCCCGGGACCCGCCCCCGCCCGGCCGGTGGGGAGGGTCTCCGCGGAGGCGGCGGGGGAGGGGTGAGTAGCCGCGGGCCTGGGGTCTCCCGCGCCCGCCTCGGAGCGCGCGGTGGGGGAGTGGGGTGGGTGTAAGGAGGGGTGGGGGGCTGGGCGAGGACGGCGGGGGCGCTACCGGGACGGGGCGGTGGGGCTTACCGTCTGCTGCAGGTCCGGGATGCCGACGCGCACGACCACGGCGCTGGCCCCGGGGCCGTCCATCCCCGCGCCCGTGCCCGCGCCCCGGCCGGGGCCCGGGAGGCTCGCGGCCGGGAGCGGAGCGCACGGGGGCTCCGCGCGGCTCCCCGGCCCCCCCTTCCCCCCCGCCGGAGCCCCGTCGGCCGCGCTACGCGGGAGGGGACCGGGGGGGGCCGGGGCCGGGGCCGGCGCGGGGGACAGCTGCGCCGAGGGCTCCGCAGGGGCGGCGGCGGCGGCGGCGGCGGCGGCGCGGCTCAGCTGCATCGGCCCCGGCTCCGCGCGGCGCCTGCCTTCCCCGGGGGCGGGGGCGGCGGGGGGAGGGGGCCTGAGCCGGGAGGGAAGCGGGGGTGGCTAGGGGGCTGCGCCGGAGGCGGGGGCCGGGAGGGCTCGGGGCCAGTCGGGGACCGGGGGCGAGGGGGACCGTGCCGGTCCTGGGGTGAGGTGGGAGGGGTCGTGCGGAGGGCCTGAGCCGCCCCACAGGGCGGGGGCCCTGGGGGCTGCTCGCTGGCGGCGGGGGGGGGGGGGGGGGGGGAAATCCTAGGCCTCGGCGTGGGGGGAGTGGCTGAACCGCGAGGGCCGCGCCGCCCTTCGGCTGCGGGCGAGCATCCGCGGACCACCGAAGAAGATTCTGAGAGGAGGGGGTCCTGAAGCTGGGGTGGGGTCCGCGTTGGGCACAAGGACCAGAGACGAGGCAGGAAGGGGAGAGAAAAAACAGAATTAATTTCCGGGGGTGGCAGCGTCCCCCCCATTCTACCGACCTCTCCACCCCACTCAAGGCCCGGGGGAGACGGTGACCAGCCTTGCCCCAGGCTTGGGGGGTGAGACGGAGGAGACATCGGGGCCAGGGAGGGACCAAGGGCTCTTCCACGGTCGGAGCCAATTAACCCTCCGACTTAACCCTTACGACCACGCTGAATAGTGTTCAGCGCGGCTTCCCGCATCCCCGGCCGAGTTTGGGGAGTTCGCTCCGGACTCCGAGGCCGCCTTTCCTCCTCCCCACTCTCCAGGCCCCCTGGTCTGCCTAGATCCAATGTCTGTCGCCCCCTCCCCGTCACCTTAGCGACGACAGGATGGGGGCGCGACCTATGAGGACAGGCTTAGGGGAGGGGGCGCTACTAGTCTCCACCTGCGACGGGAAAGTGAATTTTAGTTTTACACGTTGTCGTGGCAACGCGGGAGGGGGTGATGAGTGGGCGGAGAAGAGGGGAGCGCAGTCAAGAAACTAGCTCAGGCACCACCGCCCCATTGGAGCATGGCACCCCCCCAACACTGATAAGCCTCCCAAAACTACCCCAGTGCTGCAAAACCTGTGCCCCCAAGACCCCCGAGAGCAAAGAGCAGCCCCTAAATGTAGAAATATCCCTGATCTCCGGAGAAACAGCTCCTGATTCCATAGAACTCCCCAACATGCCTTGACCATGCCCCCAAAGAGCAGGCCCTGACCCCCATAGCGGAACTGCTTACCCTTTCACTGAACAGACTTGATTATGTTCACAGAACAACCAAACATGGGCATACCCTCTGTTCCCTGGTGGAAAGAGACCCTGCCCGCACCCCACCACCCCCCCCACCAGCCTCTCTAAACCTCCTCCAAGAACAACAGCCTTAGATCCCCTGAGCGTCCCAGGAATAAACTTGAATGAACCCCCCCCCACACACACACACACACAGAAAACCTCCCTACTCCTCCCCACCACAACTTGGAAACCTCCTGACCCCACAGGAGTAGTGCATGGCACCCCTCCAAGAACAGACCCCCTTTTTACAGAGCCACCGTAACCACTGTCTCCCACCACAAAGCCCCCTCCCCACCAATACCCACCTCTCTGCCCCCAGAACAGTCTCTGATCAAGCCAGAGCAAGGCCTTCTTCCCAAGGACAAGCCTTGGCTCTCTCCTCTTTCATCTACTACCCCTTTAGGAAAAATCTCTGCCTCCCCGGACTCCCCACTGACCCCACAGAGCAGGATCCAGCGCTGTCTGTGGGTCGGTCCTGCTTTCTCCTCAAGCCTGGGCGGACCCACGCTGCCCGGAAGTGTGGCCCCAGGATGCCCAGACCTCCCACCCCCCCTGTCCAGGCTCTTCCCAAGGCCACTGGTCTGGCCTGAGTGCTAGAGCTGATGGTCCCCTGGGGGCTGGGGGCAGGATGGGAGGGCTGGGGAAAGGGGGGAGCAGGAAGGGGCAGTCAGAAGCCTACTTTTTATCTTCAGGAAGCACCTTGGGAAGCGCGAGGGTTGGATTTCCTGTGGCCCAGCCCTGGAGAGAGGAAACTAATGCTTCCCAGCCCCTCTCCTGTCTCCACTATCTTCCTGCCCCACCCCACCCCCCACCACCAAGCAATCCAGGCCCACAATTCCTGCCCACCCTGCCCTCCCCAGCCCTCCCACCACAACCCCCACCTGCCCTCACTCCTGCTCCCAGCCTTTCATCCTGCTGTGGCTGGCTGCTAGGCCATGAACATGCTCAGCAGAGCCCTTAGTTCTGGGTGGATGAAGGAAGGAGCCCAAGAGGAGCAGCCCCAGACCTCTGCACTGGCCCTGCCACCATGCCCACCCAGCCTGGACTTCACAGGAGCCCCTCCCAGGCCTCCCTCTACCAACCTACTGCCCAGGGTGAGTCCCACTCTAGTCCTGCACCGTGGCCGTCAAACCTTTGGGGAGAAAACCTCATATCTGCTGATCAGCAACCAACAGATTTATGGTCTCCAGGCTCGGCTGGGCCTGGCACTGCCCGGGAGATACCAGAGCCTTGCTCAGTTCTGTGCTGGTTCCACAAAGTGCCTGGCACTTGGGGTGGGCACATAATGAATGAATTCCAAGCCTGCACATCCCCCCAGCTCTGCCACCACCCCAGCAAACAGCAAAAATAACAATACCCAGAAGCACGTTACCCACATTATGTCCTTCCATCCCCGCAACATGATGGGTTTATCGAGAAGGAAGGCAAAGGACAGTGGGTGTCTTTGCCCTTCATTTCGTTGAGAATAAAAGAACCAGGCCCCTCACCACCTCCCCTAGACTCCCGAGCAGCCCGGGGTTCCACCTGACTCCACCTCTCAGGCAGGGCCACCCTTTGCCTGCCACTGCCCCCCTCCACAGCCCAGCCGAGCCCCCTCTGCACGCCTATGTCTGTCCTCGAAGGTGAGGGGTCACCAGGCCTATAGCCCTCTGCTTCCCACTCCTTCCATCCAGACCAAGATTCCAGAAAGATATTTTTCCCACATTCTCCCACCACACATATTCAGATGCAAAACAGGCCTCATAAGGCCTGGGGGAATTCATGTAGGCAAAGCGCCTGGCCCGATGCCTGGCACGGGGCAGACTCATTCTGGTATGGGCCCCTGCCCACAACCATGCCGCCTCCCGTCCCCCACTCCCACCACACATGCTCCTTCGGCCTCCCAAACATCAATCATCTGTCACCTTTGACTTGGTACTCCAAACCCTGACATTCTTAAGCCCCCCCCAGCATTGGTGGTCCACACCTTCCTGGCCTTTGTGGCAGGCTCTCTCCTGACAAAGTTTTTTGCCTCCTTTCAGCTCGACTGTGCCCCTCCCTCCTTTTACACTCCTGGGGCCCGCTTCCAAATCCCAACCCTGCCCTCCTGTGGGGCCCTCTCCCAGCTCCCCAGACTCCCCCTTGGTTTCCATGACAACTTGGTGGGGTGTTCTGTTCATAGCCCTCCACGGACTGCCCTTCTCTTCAATGTACCCTCCTTCCCCTCACTGCTGCGCCCCTTCCTCTGATCTACTCTTTCTTCCGCAGCACCTCTTCTAACGTACTCACTTCCTTACTGTTTAGTGTCTGTCTTGCCCTATGAGAACATAGGCTCCTGTGGTTCACTGGTGTGTCCACAGCCCTGGAATAGTGCCTGGTGCCCCATAGATGTGCAGCGTATATCTGCCGAGTGGATAAATAAAAGCTTCAACCCACAGGCTCTTCACACCCACCTTTCTGTTTTCACATCAGACCCTCTCCCAGACTCCAGCACAGGACACATGAGGCAGGAACCCTTGAATGTTGGGTTGACTGTAAAACTGTCTGGATCTGGTGTATTTTTTGTGGGTAGGTTTTTTATTGCTTCTAGTTATTTAATGTCTATCAGTATATTTAGGTTCCATTTCATCCTGAGTCTAATTTGTTCACTTTAATTTCTGGGAATACAAGCTATTTCTAAAGAATCAGTTTTTTTTTTTTTATTTTGCTAATCATCTCTATTTTCTATTTTGTTTTATTCTGTGATATTTCTCTACTTTTTTATTGTGTTATGACTCTTTCCAATTTTTGAGTGGATATTTAACTCAACATTTAGTCTCTCTCTTTTCTCACAATAAGCATGTAAGGTTGTCCATTTCCAAGTGCCACTTTAGTTATGTCCCTTAAGTCTTGATAAGTAGTATTTTTAATTTCGTGTTGTTCTGATCCTATAATATCAATTATTTTTTTGGCTTGGGAATTGCTGAAAGTATGCTCACTTACATTTTCTTTTTTTTATGTTTATTTATTTATTTTGAGAAAGAGAGAGACGGAGGGAGGGGCAGAGAAAGGGTAAGAGAATCCCAAGCAGGCTCTGTACTGTCAGCACAGAGCCCGATACGGGGCTCAAACCCACGAACTGTGGTATCATAACCTGAGCTGAAATCGAGAGCTGGATGATCAACCAACTGAGCCACCCAGGCACCCCAAGATTTTTTTTACTTTTTAAGTAATCTCTGCACCCAACATGGGGCTTGGACTCACAACTCTGAGATGAAGAGTTGCATGCTCCACTGATCCGAGCCAGCTAGATGCCCCCCATTTTTTATTTTATTTTATTTTATTTTATTTTATTTTATTTATTTATTTAAAATTACATTTTTATTGATTTTAAAGAGAAAGATCATAAATTGGGGAAGAACAGGAAGAAAGAGAGAATCCCGGGGCGCCTGGGTGGCTCAGTTGGTTGAGCATCTGACTTCGGCTCAGGTCATGATCTCACTGTCCACGAGTTCGAGCCCCGCGTTGGGCTCTGTGCTGACTGCTCAGAGCCCAGAGCCTGTTTCAGATTCTGTGTCTCCCTCTCTCTCTGACCCTCCCCCGTTCATGCTCTGTCTCTCTCTGTCTCAAAAATAAATAAACGTTAAAAAAAATTAAAAAAAAAAAAAAGAAAGAAAGAAAGAGAGAATCCCAAGCAGGCGCCACCCTACCAGTGCAGAGCCCAACTTGGGGCTAAAACTTATGAACCCTGAGATCATGACCTGAGCTGAAATCAAGAGTCAGACACTTCACCCAGGCGCCCCTACATTTTCAAATGTATACTAGGTTTTTTGGAGGGAAGACTAAACTTTGGTTGCTGATTTCTTATTTTATTGCATTATGGTGGGAGAAGGAGGAGGTCTGCATAATACTGATCTTTGGGGATTTTGTGAAGACTTTCTTTATAGTGGTATACATGCCCTGCAAGTTTCCTGTTTATTTATTTTTTTTTTTTTTTAAGTTTTACCATCTGTTCTGGCTTAAGCCAAAGCTGAATTAAGACGGTAAACTTTTTTTTTTTTAATTTTTTTTTTCAATGTTTATTTATTTTTGGGACAGAGAGAGACAGAGCATGAACGGGGGAGGGGCAGAGAGAGAGGGAGACACAGAATCAGAAACAGGCTCCAGGCTCTGAGCCATCAGCCCAAAGCCTGACGCGGGGCTCGAACTCCCGGACCGCGAGATCGTGACCTGGCTGAAGTCGGACGCTTAACCGACTGCGCCACCCAGGCGCCCCAAGTTTCCTGTTTAATAGGAATTGTTGGATGCATGGAGATATATAATCTCCATTATATCAAGCTTGTTAATTGCATTATTACAGTAGTCTATGCCTTTTCTAATTTTGCGTCTACTTGATTTATAAATTACCAAGAGAAATGGGTGAAAATCGCACTGCTATGATAGTGGTTTTAGCGGTCTCTCCGTGAAATTTGCCAGTTTGGGTTTTAAATGTTTTGAGACTATTTTTAACTGTTAACAGCTTTAGAGTTATTATAGCCTCCTGATAAATTATTCTTTTTGTCATTATACAGTACCCCTCATTATCCCTAATCACGCTTTTGGCCTTAATTTTGTTTTTTCCACCAATTAGTATACTACAGTCCTTTTTGTGTGTGAGTGTTGACCTCATATATCTTTTTCCATTATGTTCCTTATATCATAGGTATGAATTTGATGTACAGTCTGTGTAGCTAGATTTTTGAAATCAATTTTACAATTTTAAACCTCTAATGGTGTGTTTATTATGTTTGATGATATGCTTTAATTCATTTTTACCGCCTTCCTTTGTATTGTCTACCTTTTCTCTCTATGCTTCTTTTTTCTCCCTTTCTGTCCTGAATTGGATGGATCGAGTATTCTATAATTCCCTTTCCCTCAACTTCCATTGGTTTGGAAATTATGCATTGCCTATCACTTTCATAAATACACTTAAATTTTCAACATGCATAATTAACAAGTTCTAAAGTCATTTACTATCTCTATCTCTTTTCTGTGTAATGATAAAACTAGAACGCTTTAGCTGCAATCATTTCCCTCATCCTCTAGGTTCCTGTCCCTGCCATTTCACCTCCAAATTAATGTTTTTCATTGTTATTCTCACTGTGGAGCCGTCAGCACTGGTTTAGATTTGGCCATATGTGAACCTGTTTCTTCACTCACTCTTCCTTCTAGGTTGAAGTTTCTTTTTCCTGAAAGCACACACTTCAGATATTTTTAATGAATGTCTGGTAGTGATAAATTCTTTCAGTCTCTGAAATTTCTTATTTTGCCCTCTTTCTTGAATGAAAATTTAGCAATGTAGAAGTTGAAATTGACAATTATTTTCCTCTCAGTACCTTTTTTTCCTCTGTGTGTGCTATATTCTGGATAATTTCCCAATTCTGACTTCCACCTCATTAATATTCTCTTTGTGTTTAATCTGCTGTTAATTCTATCCATATAGTTGGGGGTTTTTTCCATATAGTTTTCTATTTCAATGACTATTGATTTTATTTCTAGAAGTTCAGTTTGGTGCATTATCAAATCTGCTTTCTCTTCCTTTATATGGGTTTTTCTTTTTTATTTAATGCAACTTAAAAAATGTCTTCTCTTATCTTTAATCATTTAGAACTATTTATTTTTAAATTTCTAGGCAATAGTTCCATTGTATGACTTTTTTGGGGGGTCTAATCTTGCTCTTTGTGGTGTCTACTGACTGTCACTCATGGTAGATTATTTCTGTGAAAATTTTGTAATTTGGGGCCATGAACTCAATTGGGCCTGTATTTATGAGGGAATCCTAAGCAGCCTAAATGTGTCCCTTCAGAGAAGTGCCACTATCCCAGGACTCCTTTTTTTTTTTAACTTTTTTCTTTTATTGAGAGAGAGGGAGCATGTGCATGTGTGCATGCTTGAGTGGGGAAAAGGGGGAGAAGGGGAGAGAGAGAATCCCAAGCAAGCTCAAGAATCAGTGCGGAGCCCAGAGCAGGGCTTGACCTTATGACTGTGAGACCATGACCTGAGCTAAAATCAAAAGTCAGACACCCAACTGACTGAGCCATCCAGGTGCCCCTATCCCAGGACTACTTTTACTTTTTTTTTTATTTATTTTTTTAAATGTTTATTTATTTTTGCGGGAGAGAGAGACAGAGCATGAGTGGGAGAGGGGCAGAGAGAGCAAGGGAGACACAGAATCTGGAGCAGGCTCCAGCTCTGAGCTGTCAGCACAGAGCCCGACGCGGGGCTCGAACTCACAGACAGAGAGATCATGACCTGTGCCGAAGTCAGACGCTCAACTGACTGAGCCACCCAGGTGCCCCTTTTTTAAATTTTTTTATTATTATTTTTTTAATGTTCCAGGACTACTTTCTTAGCTTGGTGGTAATTTCTTAGCTTGGTGGTCCTGGGGACTACAAAGAATGAAATAACCCAAACTCCAAAGCTTATGGGGTCAGGCAATAGTTACAACTTCACAGTGAGACTTTTCTACAGAGAGACCACCACAAGGCTTTATGAAAATTGCTTAAATAAAAAGGAAATATGTAACAAGAATTATGAAAATAAATTACTTACTAAGGTGTTTGAGCACTACATGTCCTTCACTAGCCAGCCCCTGTTATTGTTCTCATTTAGCAGATGAGGAAACAAAAGCCATCAAGACTAAGTAACTTACCTTGTCCAAAGTCACGTATGGCTAGACAGTAGAAACCAGGACCTGAACCATGGCAGTGTACATGTGATCCACCAGGGCAAGTGACAATCCTGCCCTGGGATTTTACCTCTTATAACTGTTTCTCCACTCTTGAGATACATAAGAGAGATCTGAACTCAGTAGCTACTGGTGACCAAGATTCCAGCCTTGAGAAGACAACAACACTGAGAGAAATATAGATACGGGAGACAAGGAAGGCTCTGAAGGGTAAGTCCCTAAACAGTGCCTGAAATCTGAAAGCACTTCTGCTTCTCTTGGAGACCCAATACACTTCCCTTCTGGGTTGAGAGTCCACATAATGGACGGGTTGAAGGGCTGTCCTTATAGCAGGTGCCTGGATTAAAGTCCCAGTTCTGCCTCCAAACACCTGGGTGGCCTAGCTGGGTAGGCCTGGCTTTCCTATGTCTTTCCTATGTCTCCAGAGCACAGCTCCATGCTCTGGTAAGTTGAGGACAATGGTAGGAATTATTTCATTCCTTCATTCATTCTGACTACATGCCAGGTCCTGTTTCAAGTTGCTGAGTATGAGGCAAGGCTCACAGGTTGTTGGCTTCTGGCCTCCTGGGCCATTGTGTGGACTAGATGGGATAAATGGACGTGAAGTGCTGACCATGGGCGTGGTGCAACATAAACACTCGAGTTTTTATTAGCATCATAAAGCGAGTTCAGATCTGGTTTCTGTCATTTCAACCCAAGGAATGCATCCTAGTGAACATTTTCATACATAGTGGCAAAACAGAGTGATGTGTGGGGATGACTGATCTTTGTTGTATAATCTTAGAAAGAGCATTAGATTTTAAATAGCATTTTAATAGTGAAATTAAAAGTTAGAAATATCTGCCTATATAATTTCACAATTAGGATTCCAATGACATTTTATTGCAAGACTGAGTTTTGCTCACATGTTTGCTCCATTCCCCCTAACCAAAGATCACTGACAAATCAAGAACTATGTAGGTTTTTTTTATTATTATGGTGAAAAATACATAACATCAAAGTTACCATCTTAATCATTTTTAGGTATACAATACAGTAGTGTTAAAAAGAATGATGTATATTTTTAAATCATAAATCCATCCCAGTATTGGAAGACAGGCACATGGATTGTAAATGGAATAGTAGTTTAAAGGAGTCTCTAGGGGCCCCTGGGTAGCTCAGTCGGTTAAGCATCTGAATTCAGCTCAGGTCATGATCTCACGATTTGTGGGAGTGAACCACTTCAGGCTTCGTGCTGACAGCTCAAAGCCTGGAGCCTGCTTCAGATTCTGTGTCTCCCTCTTTCTCTGCCCCTTTCCCGCTCATGCTCTGTCTCTCTCTCTCTCTCTCTCTCTCTCTCTCTCTCTCTCTCTTAAAAATAAAATAAACATTAAAAATTTTTAATTAATTTTTTAATTAACAGAAATTAATTTAATTTAATTTAATTTAATTTAATTTAATTTAAAAAGTGATTCCCAGCCCCCCCTTCTGGATTTCCTCAATGACAGGGCAGCCCTGGCCTCCTTTCTGCCAGAGTAGCCTTCCACCTGCTCATCCCTGCCCTCTGTCCTGAAGGGAAGCCCTTCTAGGGATGGACTTCACTCAGGTCATCCTTTTCTATGGAATATTCCATTTTATGAAAATACCACATTTTGTTTGTCAATTCATCTGTTGAAATGTATATTTGGGTTGTTTCCAGGTTGGGACAGTTATGAATAAAACTGCTATGAACATTTGTGTAGAAGTTTTTGTGTGGACTTCTGCTTTCATTTCTCTTGGGTAAATATGTAGGGTTAGAATGGCTATGTCTTATGGTAGATGTATGTATGCTAACTTTTTAAGAAATTGGCAAGCCGTTTTTCCAGAATGGTAGTATCGTTTTAAATTCCAACTTTTTCCTTTCCTCCACATTCTTGCCAATACTTGGCATTGACTTTTTTTTTTTAATCCTACCCATTTTAATAGATGTGCAGCGGTATCTCCTTGTGTGTTTAAATATACATTTCCCTGATGATACTGAGCCTCTTTTCATATGCTTATAGACCATTCATGTGTCTTCTTTTGTGACATGCCTGTTCAAGTCTATTGCTCATTTTTTTAAAACTGGGTAGTTAGAATTACTGAAATTTAGTATCTTTTCGTATATTCTGGACACAAAAATATTCTTTTGTCCTAAGAAATCTTTGCCTACCACAAGATCACAAAAATTTTCCTCTGTTTCTTTCTTTTTAATTTTTTAAAATATTTATTTATTTTTGAGAGAGAGTACAAGCGGGGGAGGGGCAAAGAGCGAGGGAGACACAGAATCTGAAGCAGGCTCCAGGCTCCTCTGCACTGTCAGCACAGAGCCTGACATGGGGCTCAAACTCCTGAACTGTGAGATCACGACCTGAGCTAAGTTCAGATGCTTAACGGACTGAGCCACCCAGGTGCCCCCCACCTCTATGTTTTCATCTAGAAGTTTTAGTTGTAACATTTAGGTCTACAATTAATTTCAAGTTAGATTTTGTTTGTGTTTTCCATTTTGGGATGTCCAATTGCTTCGGGCCACTTTTTTTTTCTTTTTTATATTTATTTATTTTTGAGAGAGAGAGTGAGACAGAGCACAAGCAGGGGAGGGGCAGAGAGAGAAGGAGACACAGAATGCGAAGCAGACTCCAGGCTCTGAGCAAGCGTTCAGCACAGAGCCTGACGCGGGCTCAAACCCATGAACCTTGAGATCATGACCTGAGCCGAAGTCAGTCACTTAACCGGCTGAGCCACCCAGGTACCCCTCGGGCCACGTTTTAAATTATTTCAGAGAGCGCCTACATGGCTCAGTCAGTTAAGCCTCCAACTCTTGACTTCAGCTCAAGTCATGATCTCACGGTTCATGAGTTCCAGCCCCACATTGTGCTCTGTGCTGGCAGTATGGAGCCAACTTGGGATTCTGTCTTCATTTCTCTCTGTCCCTTCCCCGCTTGCTCTCTATCTCTCTCTCAAAATAAATAAAAATAAGCTTTAAAAAAAAATTTTTTCAGGGGCGCCTGGGTGGCGCAGTCGGTTAAGCGTCCGACTTCAGCCAGGTCACGATCTCGCGGTCCGTGAGTTCGAGCCCCGCGTCGGGCTCTGGGCTGATGGCTCAGAGCCTGGAGCCTGTTTCAATTCTGTGTCTCCCTCTCTCTCTGCCCCTCCCCCGTTCATGCTCTGTCTCTCTCTGTCCCAAAAATAAATAAACGTTGAAAAAAAAAATAAAAAAAAAATTTTTTTCAACATATTTTTATTGTGGTAAAATATATATATATATATATATACATATATATATAATATAAAACTTACCATTTTAACCATTTTTAAGTGTGCAGTTCAGTGGCATTAAGTACATTTGCAGTGTTGTGCACTCATCACCACTATTTATCTCCAGAACTTTTTTCATTATCCCGCATGGAAACCGTGCCTTTACACATTAACTCTCCATTCCTCTCTCCTCAGCCCCACTATTGTCTTCTGCCTCTGTAGATTTTGCTGCTTTAGAGGCATCCCAGCACCATTTTGAAAAGGCTTTCCTTTTCCACTGAATTGTCTTTACACCTTTGTTGAAAATCAGTTGATCACATATATGCCTATCTATTCCTGATTTTCTGTTCTTTTCCTTCCATCTATATTTATACTTTCTTCAATACCAGATTGTCTTAATTTCTATAAAGTCTTGAAATCAAGTAGTATAAACCCTACAACTTTGTTCTGTTTTAATCTTGTTGGCTATTCCAGGTCATTTTCATTTCTGTATAAATTTTAGAATCAACTTGTCAATGTCTACAAAAATTTTTTTAAAACCTGATAGGAATTTGACTGATATTGCATTACATCTATAAATATATCTAGAAAAGGGGCACCCAGGTGGCTCAATCAGTTAGGCGTCTGATTTCAGCTCAGGTCATGATCTCGTGGTTCATGAGTTGGAACCCCACTTCAGGCTCTCTCTGCTGTCAGCACAGAGCCCGCTTCAGATCTTCTCTCTGTCCCCTCTTCAAAAATAAATAAACATTTAAAATATATATCTAGAAAGAATGGATTCTTAACAATATTGAATATCCCAATGTTTAAGCACAGTAAATCCCCTCATTTATTTTGGTCGTCCTTAATTTATCTCAGCAATTCTCAGCAAAGCTTAGTAGTTTTCAGTGTAAAGTTCTTACACATTTTTGTCACATTTATTCCTAAGAATTTTGTTATTTCACATTATTGCAAATGAAAATTTAATTTCACTTCTTTATTTTTAGAATTCATTATTATTATTTTTAGCATGTAGTGTTATATTAATTTCATGTGTATAATATAGTGATTCACTAATTCTATACATTACTCAGTGCTCATTGTGATAAGTGTACTCTTAATCCCTGTCACCTATTTCACCCATCCCCCTACAGTCTTCCCTTCTGGTATCCATCAATTTGCTCTCTACAGTTAGGACTCTTGTTTTTTGTTGGTCTCTTTTTTCCTTTGTTTATTTACTTTGTTTCTAATTTTATTTTATAATTGTTTATTGCTAGTATACACAAATACAACTGATTTTTTTATATAAACTTTGTAGTTTGTAAAATTGTTAAATTCACTTAGTTCTAATAGCATCTTTATTTTTTTTAATATTTATTTATTTATTTTTTGAGAGAGAGAGGCGGGGAGGGGCAGAGAGAGAGGGAGACAGAGAATCCGAAGCAGGCTCTAAGCTATTAGTGCAAAGCCCGACATGGGGCTCAGACTCACAAACTGTGAGATCATGACCTGAACCGAAGCTGGATACTTAACCAACTGAGCCACCCGGTTTCTCCTAATAGCATTTTTATGGGTTCCTTAGGATTTTCTACATAAAGAATCAGGTCAACAGCAAATAGCAAAATATTTTCTCCTTTTGAGTTGTCAGGCCTTTTATTTCTTTTTCTTGCCTTGTTGCAATGGCTAGGACCACCAGTACAGTGTTATATAAAAGTGGTAAGAGCAAGCACCCTGGTTTTTCTGTCATAGGAGGAAATGTTTGATATTTCACCATTAAGTACGATGTTACCTGAACGTTTTTTTGGAGGTGGCCTTTATCAGATTTAGAAGGTCCTCTTCTAGCCATCATTTGCAGAGTTTTCACCATGAACAGATGTCTGACCTTGTTAAGGAACTTTTTTGAAATCTTGCTTGATGACTCTGCTTCATCTCATTGGCTAGAACTGAGTCTGGCTGCAAGTGAGCCTAGGAAGTGAAGTCCTTTCTTAGGTGAACACATTGTTGATCCCCTACAAAATCGGGGCTCTGTTAATAAGGAAGAAAACATGATGGATATTAGAATAGGCAGCTAGCAATCTGTCACCCTGCGTATACAATTCTAGGTTAACAGTTATGTACACTCCACGTTTTAAACCTCCTATGCTGTTGTCATCTGGGTTCTATGTTGACATTGAAATATATGCTGTTTTAAGTTATTTATTCTGTAGATTATTCTTTCTGGATGCTTTTAAGAACCTATTGTCTTTAATATAATTCAATTTCAATATATGTGTAGGTGTTATTTTAGTTTTAGTTGTCCTATTTGGGATTTGTTATGATTCCCAAATTTAGGGGTTATATCTTTCATCAAATCTGGAAATTCACTACTTTTATCTTTTTTAATGTTGTGTCTCCTTGGTATCCTCTATTAAAAAATATGTTAGATCTCATGGATGAACCTTGAAAACATGAAGTGAAATAAGCCATGCATAAAAGGACAACGATTATATGATCACTCGTATGAGGTATCTCAAATAGGAAAATTCATAGAAACGGATGGCAGACTAGAGGTTACCAGTGGCTGGGGAAGGAGAGACTAGGTTGTTGTTATTTAAACAGTACAGAGTTTCTGTTTTATATGATAAAAAAGTTCTGGAAATGGACAATGGTAATGATTCCCACAAGATTGTGAATATATCTAATGAAACTGTAAAGTGTGAAATTTTTTTAAAGATTAAAAATTTTTAAATATGTTAGACCCTCTTGTTCTGAAATATTCTCATCTCCTAATCTATTTTGCATTCTGGGTAATTTCTGTAGGCCCATCTTCTAGTTCAATAATTCTCAGCTGTGTCTAGTTTGCTATTTAATCTGCCCACTGAAATTTCAATTACAGTTTTCTAAAGTTATATTCTGTTCATTTTCAGATCTATCAGATTCTTTCCCTTTCCCTGTTTTTTTCTGATCTTTTCTGATTGTTTCTCATCTCTTACTTAGGTTTTCAACTGCTTTTTCTCTGTGAACATTTTTAGCATACTTATATGGTTTGTGATTTTAGATTGTGATCTCATGTTTGGCTAATCCAACCTGTGGGAACCTGGAGAAATTGAGTTCAGACTGATGATTTGCATTTGCTCCTGCTAGGTGCCCCAATGCTGCCAAACTATAACCACTTCAACTCAATCCCAAACCACCCAGGTAGTCTAGATTTAAAACACACACTCATTTGAAGGTAGTCTATACTTCATGAATTCTGAGGAAAGATTTTATTTCCATCCTGTGGTAAAATTGTTACAAAATCTTTTATTTCTCTTTTTTGAAAAGTAGCCTTTCACTTAAGTTACCTCTGATCTCACTGACTGTAAAAGCTAGAGTTTGGATGTAGATTATAGACTTGTGTACAGCTAATTAGAGCAGAGAAGGATTTAATACCGGAATTAGTGCCTACAAAGTCATTGGAAGGACTGAAAGAGAAGCATCTAGTCTGAACTTCTAGAGATATACTCTCCCCCAGCAGCACCATAGAACTGGTCTCCTAAGGAGTTACTCTTTTTTGCCACAGTTGGCAAACTGAGATGTCAAAAAGCTGGTGCCCCAACACCAATAGTCCACACCTCTCGGCCTCTTTTGTATCTAGGTCGGGCCATGTCACAGAGTTCTGGAACTGATCTGGGTAGAAATGATATGTGCTGCTCTAGGCCTGACCTGTAAATACCTCCTGCTCAAGCCTGCATGCTTTCTCTTCACCCTTCTGCTTGCTGGGTGTAGGCATCCAGGATCCAGGCATTAAAGATGACCTTAAGGGGCGCCTGGGTGGCTTGGTTGGTTATGCGTCCAGCTTCAGCCCAGGTCATGATCTCACGGTCCGTGAGTTCGAGCCCCGCGTCGGGCTCTGTGCTGACAGCTCAGAGCCTGGAGCCTGTTTCAGATTCTGTGTCTCCCTCTCTCTCTGCCCCTCCCCTGTTCATGCTTTGTCTCTCTCTGTCTCAAAAATAAATAAACGTTAAAAAAATTAAAAAAAAAAAAGATGACCTTAAATCCACATTTTGAGAATGGCAGCCTTTCGTTTGCCCTGGTCCCTAAATGACTGTATGGAGCAGAGACTCCCCAGTCCCTGCCAATATTGTAAACTTGACTTTCTGTGAACAAGAAATAAACATCTGTTGCATTAAGTCTCTGAGACTTGGAGATTCAGTTATCAATGTGGCTGATGTTTCCTCAACTGATATAAGGGGGGAGCCCTAGAGGCCTCCCAATGACCCATATGGGCTTCCTGCCTTGGAAGTCCTTGCCTGGACCAGCAAATAGTGTTACATTGGCTGCTCAATATATTTTGAGAACTGGGGAAATTAATACAAGATAAAGTCACATATTCACTGTGTCCATTGTAAGATGAACTGGTCCAGAATGCATATCTCACCTGACCTCCAAAGCACCCTGCTGATCAGTAGACTTTGGAGGCATCAGAGTGTCTGGCATTAGCTCAGAATCAGTACCTAACAATCCCTGAAAACCTCAAGTGTCCCTCCCCAGCCCACCCCCTGCCCCACTCGCCAGTGCATGGCAATCTGGGCAAAAGTTTGCACCTCCCTGCAGGGGAGGCCACAGGGAAGACTTTGCATGGCCTCGGGTGTTTCCGCCAGGTCTTTCCCTCTGGCAGAAGGCTCAAGGTCTCTGAATGACTCATGTCCAGGAATTGGAAGAGGAGCTGGAGGGACTTTCCTGCATTGTGAGTCAATACAGGCCAGTTCCTGAGACCCAGGGTCTTTCCACCACCACCCAAGCCTCCACTGGCACTGCCCTCTGTTTGTGTCCTGGAGGGTGACTCCAAGGCAATGAGGCAATGTTCTCTGAGTCCACACCATTTTGTTTGATCATCATGATAACCACATCTGCCTGGCCATGTAGCCTCTGCCACCCCAATATCTCTTCACCTTGTTCCTTTTCCTCCCTACAGCAGCCAACTTTCCCAGAACCTTTCAAGGGTGTTGCTGTTCCCCTGTCTACTCCAAACTACACTCCTTAATGTCTTGTTGACAGGGTGTCCTCCAGGCCCCCTCAGAGGACACACTTAGGGGACAACTGAGCAATTCAAGCACAATACCTTCCTGTCTCAGTCTTTGGATGCCTTTTTCTCCATTGCTCAAAAGAAACAGCAGGCCCCAAGATGGAGTCACTTTTGCTAAGCCCCAGCAAGACTTATCACCTAACCTAATGGCAGTTTCAGCCTCTCCCAGGAGTGGAATTTCAAACCAATGAATCTGCAATTTCCTAGTCAGCACAGTGAGATCATCTGCATGATAAGACCCCTTGCCTTCCCTAAGGAAAGGTGACCTTACCTAAAGCATTCCACTCTTTTAACTTCCTTGTCCCCCTTCCTTCTGCCTATAAAATCCTTCCATTTTGTACAGTTCCTTGGAGCTCCTTTCTACTTACTGGATCGGATACTGCCCCATCCAAGAATCACTGAACAAAGATCATTAGATCTTTAAATTTATTCTGTTGAATTTTGTTTTTCAACACCATTAAACCAAGGAGTTTGCAGCATCTCAACTCCATCACATGGGCCAGTGTGAGGCCTGGTTTTAATTACTAGTGCACAGTCGACACCATCCCAGCCCCTCAGATCCAGAACCGATGCTCACTGTCAGTCCCACCGGCTTTAGGGTCATCTTCCTCCAATATCCATCCATCAGGACTTTGCAGAAGATGTGCAAAATGGTGCAATTATCTTGGTGCCTAAGTGTTCTGTTCCTGTGTTTACATTAAATTGCCCCTGTCTTGCTCTGAAAGGCTACACTATGACCAACTGAGAAGTTCACACATCAACCTTATCCCCCTCAAGCCCATGGACCCGTGCAGGAGCAGCTGCCTCCCAGCCCCACAGCCAGACCTGCACCAGGCAGTGGGTGTCCCAGCTGCCATACACATGGGGTCTAGAGTCTGCTGCTAAGTATTGGATCTGCTCTGGAAGATGTTCATTCTGAGCTTCATCTAGTTCCTTGGAAGCATTGGCAAGGAAAAGTTGTCCCCCACCTGGTCTGTGCAGAACTTCCTTCTGGGAAGAAATCATCATTCCTGATGAAATATGCACATGCAATGATCTGATGAACTTTACTGATGGCATAATTTGTTCTGAAACCAGTCACTAGCCCAGCTGAGTGTCATTCACGGATAAGTGATCTGTAACCAGAGGTTGTTTTGTATCTAGTGTGACTAGTGTGGTGATTCTCCTTCCTGCCCTGAGTGGATCTTTGAAGTGGTCTCAGGCATTAAGGATGCAAGTTGTCTTCGTCTCTCCACCTTGTTGTCACCCAGATAAGCCTTATCTTCCCTAGCCCCCTGTGGCCCCTGTGAAAGACCCTCCCTGCCAAAGTCCTCATAGTCCTGGCCAGGCACCACTACATAAGGACAATAATGGTAAGAATAATAATACAGATTTGCTACATGCCAGCTGAGGCTAAGCCTTGCCTGTGTCAATTAGCTTATTCCCCCACCAACAGAGGCCAAGGGCAGCAGCTCACAACTAGACAGAGGGGTGGGAGAGGGAGCTCAGACACCAGGGAAAGCCTCACTGAAAGAGAAACCCCAATGGACCTGAAGGACGTGGGAGCCAGCCATGCTGATACAAGGTCAAGAATTTCAGATAGGGAGGAGCAAGGTCAGAGGTGCAAGACTAGAAGATGCCAAGGGCAGGGGGCCGAGGGACAGCGCCATCCAAAGCTATACCACTTCATGCCAGCCACAGCACTCCTGGGCACCCCTCTCCTATTTGCCCAGAACAGCACCCCCTTCCTGGGAGCCCTCCTGCCTCCCGCTCCATTCCAGTGGATGCCATGAGAACCTCCCAGTCAGCACCTTGTTAGAGAATTATTTGGGGGCGCCTGGATGGCGCAGTCGGTTAAACATCCAACTTCAGCTCAGGTCATGATCTCACGGCTCGTGGGCTCAGGCCCTGTGTCGGGCTCTGTGCTGACAGCTCAGAGCCTGGAGCCTGCTTCAGATTCTGTGTCTCCCTCTCTCTCTCTGCCCCTCCCCTGCTCACACTCTGTCTCTCTGTCCCTCTCAAAAATAAATAAAAACAGTGAGAAAAAAAAGAAAGAATTATTCATGACACTTGTTAAAATGGTAAGCAGTTGGTGGGTAAGCAGTTGGCGGGGTGCAGCCACCATGGAAAACAGTATGAGGTTCCTCGAAAAGTTAAAAGTAGAAACACCATATGATCCAGTAATTCCCCTACTCAAAGAATAAGAAAACACCAATTCAAAAAGATATACGTACATTTTTGTTTATGGCAACATTATTCACAATGCCAAATTATGGAAGTAACCTATGTCCACTGACAAACAGATAAAGAAGATGTGGGATATATATACATATAGATATAGATATGTAGATATTATATATTATATAGCTGGTGGGATATATATAATGGAATATTACTCAGCCATAAAAAGGAATGAAATCTTGCTTTTTGCAACAACATGGATGGAGCTAGAGGGTATAATGCTGAGTGAAATGAGTCAGTCAGAGGGGCGCCTGGGTGGCTCAGTCTGTTGAGCATCCAACTTTGGCTCGGGTCGTGATCTCGTGGTTCGTAAGTTTGAGACCCACATCGGGCTCACTGCTGTCAGTGCAGAGCCTGCTTTGGATCCTCTGTCCTCCCCTCTCTGCCCCTGCCCGCCCCCTCATAAATAAAGAAAGAAAAACAAAAAAAGAAATGAGTCAAAGACAAATACCATATGATGTCACTCAGGTGTAGAATTTAAGAAACAAAAAAATAAAAAAGAGACAAACCAAGAAATAGTCTTTTAACTATAGAAAACACACTGATAGTTACCAGAGGGGAGGTAGGTGGGATGGGTGGAATTAAGAATGCACTTATAATGATGAGCACTGGGTGATGTATAGATTTGTTGGGTCACTGGGGTGCCCGGGTGGCTCAGTCAGTTAAGCATCTGACTCTTGATTTCAGCTCAGGTCATAATCCCAAGGTTGTGAGATTGAGCCCCGCATCAGGCTCCACACTCAGCATGGAGGTTCTCGCTCTCTCTCTGCCCTTCTCCCCTGCTCACACTCTGTCTCTCTAAAATTAAAAAAAAATTAAGCTTATTCATTTATGTTGAGAGAGGGGAGGGGCAGAGAGAGAGAGAGAGAAGGAATCCCAAGCAGACTCCACCCTGTCAGCACAGAGCCCGATGTGGGACTCGAACCCACAAAATGTGAGATCATGACCTGAGCCTAAATCAAGAGTCAGACGCTCAACTGACTGAGCCACCAGGACGCCCCTAAAAACATTTTTTAAAGAATTGTTAGGGGTTCTGGGTGTCTCAGTCACTTAAGCAACCAACTCTTGATTTAGCCTCAGGTCATGATGAGCCCGTGAAGCGTGCTTGGGATTCTGTCTCCCTCTCTCTCTGCCCCTCCCCTGCTCACACTTTCTCTTCCTGTCTAAATACATAAATAAACAAAAAATAAATAAATAAATAAAAATAAATACATAAATTAACACTAAAAAAAAAGAATTGTTAGATCACTATCTTGTATATCTGAGGCTAATATAACACTGTATGGTAGCTAACTACAGTTTGTTTGTTTTTTAAAGAATACATTTAACCAATTAAAGAAAGTGGCAAAGCAGACTTCATTTATTCAGGACCATCTCAGTAGGTACCCAGACCACTGTGATAAAATTATGTGGCAGGGGCTCAACTCTGATTACAGCATGGGCAAGTGGGACCTGATAGTGATAGGGTTCAGAACATGCTACCCCAAAGTACGACACTTTAGCAAAATGAATATTTGAAGCTGAAGGTATTTGAGAAAACAGCAGAACTGAGACGGTCACTCTGACCTCTCTCTCCCTTCCCCCCTGAAACAGGCCATCAAACCTTCCTGTGAGAGGTACCCTCCCTATGCCAGGAGAAAAGGAGCATCCTTATGCCACATACAAAGGAAAGAATCCCAACAAACTGGCCTTGCTGAGTTTCCTCAGTTTACTATACTAACCTCATACTCCTTAACCTGTCGTATTCCTCCACAGCTGTCCAGTCTTCATCAAACGTAGCAGAAAATACTCAAGTTTAACTGTTTCTTTGGATCGTTTCCGTATGAAGTCTCCCATGTCAGGTAAAACTTATAAAATTAAACAAATGTGTGGGCTTCTCCAGTTAATCTGTCTTTGTCCGTTTAATTTTCAGACCCAGCCAGGGACCCTATGAGGGTCAAGGAAAATTTGACCTACAATAGCCAAAGGGTAGGAGGGGGCCAGTAGACAGAAAGTCACTAAGAAGAAGCAATCAGGGGTGAGAGGGGTTCTGGCTAAACCCATCTACCAGGATTCTTGCCAGACAGGCCAGGTGATCAGACATCAGCTGGGGGTGGTGGGGGAGGGTTCTTGCTAAAACTGGGTTTAGCAGATGGGCCTAGAAGAAGGTTCAGGGGCCTGACTAAAGTTTGGTCAAGCAAACCAAAGCTCAGCCCCTTGGTTGAGACATGCACCCACCAGCAGTGCCCTTCTGGAACTAGGACCAATCACACTACCTCAGGGTGGCTGCGGGGAAGCAAACGGGAACAGCGACAGCTGAGGGCAAGGAGCCTGCACAGATGGCCTCCGGTGTCCGGGGCCCGACAGTCAGCCAGTCCCAGAAACCACCACAAAATTCCTTCATACAAGCTTGGGTGTTCGCACTTGAAGCCGCTCCCCCACCCCACCCACCCCACGCAGGCCCAGGAGATGGAGGCCTCTTATCCCTAGGTACAGAAAGACAAGACCAGCACCACTCACTGCAAGGCCCCTCTCCTAACTGTGGGCGTCAGTTCCAAATTAGCAATGTCCCAGGCGTCCAGAGCCACTTCCTGCGCGCTGGCAGGCTGCCCCCCATCAGGGCTCTATCCCAAGCTGACCCTCCTGCCAGCTCCTGCAGCAATGCCAAAAAAGAACTCACATCTCCAAAAGACTCAGACGCCTGCAGAGGCTTGGCTTTGAACAAACATAGCTGGTAGCACACAGACCTTCCCCCTACCTAGAGGTCAGGGCTGGGCTGGCTCAGCGGTCCCGTGTGCGCACACCTGAGCAGCCTCCGGAAACCACAGGGAAAGTGCCAGTCATTTGCATAACATTACAACCACAGGCAGGCTCTTCCCAAGAATAAGGGCAGGTCCTCAGCTGCCTGGGGTAGTTCCCAGCTTGCAGTTAAAAGGGAAGAAAGTGCTTTTGGTCGACTCCTTTTAAACTCCGATTCACAGCGCCGACCAGCTGTGATAGCTCCAATTACAGGTTCAAAGATTTCTGGGCCATGGAAAAACTTTCTGTCCTGGCCACCGGACCCCATACCGCTCCCACGCAAAGGCCCAGAAACCACCCTGGAATGTGCCACCAAGGGGATGGGTGGCCAGAGACTGGCCCCTTCCTTTCCCCACAACGTCAGCAGAGCCTTGACCCCAACCCAGTGTCCAGCCGCATCTCTGAGAGTTCTTACCCTTTCAGTTTTGCTCCCCCACACCCTCCCCGGTCTTGAGCTTTTACGTTTCATGGCGGCTGGGCTCCAGTGGAAGGAAGCTGTGTTCTGGTCCCCCACCCCAGTCCCCAGAGGCCGAGCCAGGGCCCTATCCACTGTCCCGCTGGCTCCAGGGTCAGGAAGCACAGAAAGCCTCCCCAACCGGAAACCCAGGTCCTAGTCTTCCTTAGGCCAGAGGTCCCACAAGGATGACATGAGTTTGTGGGGGAACCTGAGGCTGGAAGGCTGCCCTTGGCAGTCGGGGGGCAACTGCTGGCTGGGGGGCCCCCATTACTACACCCAGTGACACCCGCCTAGCCTTCTTCGGACGCTCCCTCTCACTGAGACAGCTAAACCAACTGGGGAGCAAAAAGGTGAAGTCATCTGTCCAAGGCGATCCAGTGATGGAGCTTAGTCATCTCCGCAGACAGGTTCTTCCCAGTGTGTAAGCGGGAGGCAGGCCAGACCCGACACCCAGACATGCACACACACCACACACATACACCACACACACACACACACACACACACACACACACACACACACACACACTGACACGCAGACACATGCACGGAGGGGAAAGGGTCTGAAAGAATTTGCAATCTCGTGTTTCGAAAAAGCACCAAAAGTAACGTTGAAGGAAAAGTCAGCAGCAGACGGTTGACTCCGCGGCTTTCATTTCGCTTTGCTCATCCAGCGATGCCCACAACACCCAGGTGCTCGGGTCCTTTCAAAAAGGACCCCGAGTCTCCCAGTCCCGGAGTTTGGGGGCCTCGCCCCGCCCGTACCCGCGCGCCGCCCCAGACTGACCCGCGCCAACCCCGCCAACGGCCTCGGGGTGCAGAGGGGGACCGAGTACGCGCCCCGCGCCCCAGACGCGGACCCCGACCCCGACCCGAAGCCGAACCCGGAGCGCGTCTTAGCGTGAGCAGGCCCCGCCCCGTCCCCGCCCCGCGAGGCCCCGCCCCGTCCCCGCCCCGCGAGGTCCCCGGCCGCCGCGCGCAGAGGGTCACGGGACGCGGGGCGGGGGGCGGGGACCGGGGGCGGGGCGGGGCCGAGGCGGAAGCGCCCGCGGAGGGCACTGCTGCCAGCGGTCCCGACCCGCCTCTCCTCCGCCGGGTACTGCCTTCGTCCAGCCGCGCCAGATCCCGCGGGTCAGTGTCATGTGACTTCTGTCTCTGACCACGAGCCTGAGCCTGCGACCTCTGGTGAAGAGGGTCAGGTCGCCTGAGAATCAGGTGTCCTGGTCCCCGAGGGTCTCCAGGGAGTTATATCCCAGGTTACGGTCTCCTGGGTTCTGTTGGGGTCAGGGGTCTCCGGAAAGTCCGGAAGTCCTCTGGGACTTCAGGAAGGGAGTTATCTGGGTCCGGGAGTATTTGGGTCTGGGGTCTCAAGAGGGGGATAGTGCCTGGGTCTGGGGTCTCAGGGGAGAGGTAGTGCCTGGGGTCTCAGAGGAGCATAGTACCTGGATCTGGGGTCTCAGGGGAAAGATAGCGCCTGGATTTGGGGTCTCAGGAGAGACAGTGCCTGGAGTCTCAGGGGAGGATAGTACCGAGATCTGGGTTCTCAGGGGAAGATAGTGCTTGGATCTAGGGGTCTTGGGTTAGAGCTCTCTGGAGCCAGTTTGCTTTCCTTCCCAAGGGTCTCTTGTGATAGGCCCATCTGTGCTGTGTGCCATGGTGGTACTGTGGGCCCTCGCTCTGGCCTTCGCCATAGACCTGGCCACTGCTGGCCCACCTAACATCATGCTGATCTTTGCTGATGACCTGGGATATGGGGACCTGGGCTCCTACGGGCATCCTAGCTCCACCACCCCCAACCTGGACCAGCTGGCCGCGGGGGGGCTGCGCTTCACCGACTTCTATGTGCCCGTATCTCTATGCACACCCTCCCGGTAAGTGAGGGGGCCAGGGGAGCCCATACAGCATCTCCCAAATTCACTCTGGGCTCCTGTGGGGGAGGCAAAAGGCTCTGTCTCTTTGGAGAAGTTCACGTTTCTCGATCTTTCTCCCCTGTCTTTCCTCCTCCACATGTCCACTTCAGCCTTAGTTTCTCTCTGTCTCACGGAGTCTGTGACTTGTCCTATAGGGCTGCCCTCCTGACCGGCCGACTCCCAGTTCGGATGGGCCTGTACCCTGGAGTTCTGGAGCCCAGCTCCCGAGGGGGTCTGCCCCTGGAGGAGGTGACCCTGGCTGAGGTCCTGGCTGCCCGGGGCTACCTCACAGGGATAGCTGGCAAGTGGCACCTTGGGGTGGGGCCTGAGGGGGCCTTTCTGCCCCCCCACCAGGGCTTCCATCGATTCCTGGGCATCCCATACTCCCATGATCAGGTAGGAACCTCCAGGGCCCTCAGACACCCTCCTACCTACCTCCTAACAATCCCCTTCCCCTTGACCCCTTGAGCCCCACCCCACAGCCCAGACTCCTCAATGGAACTGCTCCGCCAGGGCCCTTGCCAGAACCTGACCTGCTTTCCGCCATCCACCCCCTGTGATGGCAGCTGTGACCAGGGCCTGGTCCCTATCCCGCTGTTGGCCAACCTGTCCGTGGAGGCACAGCCCCCCTGGCTGCCTGGACTTGAGGCCCGCTATGTGGCTTTCGCCCGTGACCTCATGGCTGATGCCCAGCGCCAGGGCCGGCCATTTTTCCTGTACTACGCCTCTCACGTGAGTGACCTTGACCCACCCCCCAGGGCTGCCCCTGACTCCTACCCAGTGCTAACTCCTGTCTCTGCCCACAGCACACCCACTACCCCCAGTTCAGCGGGCAGAGCTTCTCGGGGCGCTCAGGCCGAGGGCCATTTGGGGACTCCCTGATGGAACTGGATGCAGCGGTGGGGGCTCTGATGACAGCAGTGGGGGACCTGGGGCTGCTCGGAGAGACACTGGTCATCTTCACTGCAGACAATGGGTTTGCTGACAGGGGGGCAAGGGGTGGGGAAATACTGGTTGGTCCCTCGCCGCGGGTCACTGGGGTCTTCCCATCCTGACTACTGGCTGAGGACGTGGTAGGATAAGGGTGTCTGGGGAGATGCTGGCTGTATCACGGTGACCTACAGGGCACGTGGGAGGCTAGGGGCCACGTGCTGGTCTTGGCAGGACACAGAGGGGACGGGCACACGCTGGCCGTTTTTATGCATAGCATGTAACTCTGGGGCTGGGGTCACCAGGGGTCACTGAGCTCCCCGTCACTGACGACCTCCTTGTGTGTCCCAGGCCTGAGACCATGAGAATGTCCCATGGCGGCTGTTCTGGCCTTCTTCGCTGCGGGAAGGGGACCACCTTTGAGGGGGGTGTCCGAGAGCCTGCCTTGGCCTTCTGGCCAGGCCACATCGCTCCCGGTCAGTCTTAGGCACCCCCCCCACGAACCCCTGGCCCCACTTCCCCCACCCTGGTGGCACATGGAGCGGTCATCCTCTGCCTCCAGGTGTGACCCATGAGCTGGCCAGCTCCTTGGACCTGCTGCCAACCCTGGCAGCCCTGACCGGGGCCCCTCTGCCCAACGTCACCTTGGACGGTGTTGACCTCAGCCCCCTGCTGCTGGGTACAGGCAAGGTAGGGCCAGCAAGGCTGAGACCCCGGCCCCCCCGCTCCACCCCACAGACCCTCTGGCGAGTGGCCTCCAAGTGGTGCTGCCAGTGGTGTTCCCGGGTGGGCCAGGGGGCAGCAACGCATCTGGGGCCCAGGCTGATGGCTCTGGGTACGTGCACACCAGTGCTGGAGGGCCCCGCCCACGCTGTGATCCCTGACTTTGCCCCCAGAGCCCCCGGCAGTCTCTCTTCTTCTACTCGGCCTACCCAGACGAGGTCCACGGGGTCTTTGCTGTGCGGAGTGGGAAGTACAAAGCGCACTTCTTCACCCAGGGTAATTTCCTCTCCCCCAACCCTGCCAACCCTGTTGTTGCCCCAGAGCCTGGTCCCTCCTCTCGCCCTTGCCCTTTGCACAGACATGCCCCCCCTCCCCAGGCTCTGCCCACAGCGACACCACTGCGGACCCTGCCTGCCACGCCTCTAGTCCTCTGACTGCCCACGAGCCCCCGCTGCTCTTCGACCTGTCTGAGGACCCTGGTGAGAACTACAACCTTCTGGGAGGCGTGGCTGAGGTCACGCCCGAGGCGCTGCAGGCACTAAAGCAGCTTCAGCTGCTTAAGGCCCAGTTTGATGCTGCCTTGACCTTCAGCCCCAGCCAGATGGCCCGGGGCGAGGACCCTGCCCTGCAGATCTGCTGTCAGCCCAGCTGCACCCCCCGGCCATCCTGCTGCCACTGCCCAGAGCCCCAGCCCTGACAGCACTGGTGCAGGCCAGCCGGGGGAGGGGGGGCCCCTCGCCTGACCCGGGCACGCGATGGTTGACTGCTGTGGTGCGGGTGTGTGGAGGCAGTTTGTACCTGATAATGCTAATAACACCAGCTGGTACTTACAGGTGTGATAATTCCTCTAATCCTCGCGATAACCCCGAGGTAGGTGCTGTTCTGCCCGTGTTACAAATGAGGAAACTGAGGCATGGAGCGATCCAGCGACTTGTCTGAGGTCACCCAGCCAGTAAGAGGTTGGGCTGGGATCTGAACCCAAACATCCTGCCTCCGGGAGCTGCCCCACAACCTTTGTGATTGTATGTGTTAGTGCATGCAAGCTTGGGTCCTGAGTGTGAGCGTATCCCTTCATGCAGAGCTGTGCTGAGTGCTTTTGTGTGCCAGGAACAGGGTGGGGTGGGTGTGAGGTGTGGTGGGCAGAAGACCCTGAAGTTGCCAAGCCACCGTGAGCACCAGGTGTCCCCTGGAGGAAGCGTACCTGGAGGCTCAATAACCGGACCGTGGGCTCTTAGGAGAAGCCTGTCTGAAGGCAGGTGATGAGGTGCACATTCCAGGTGCAGATCAGGGGAGGTAAGCTCTTGAGATGGACCCCGGGCCCTGCCTCTGCCCCTTCCAGAGCTCTGCATTTTCCGCTTTCCCACACACTTCCCGTCTCCCTCCTCCTCCTTTGACTTCAGACAAGCGTTCTCCACCCAGAAAAGACAGACATCAGGTTTGGTTCCTGCCCAAAACTCTGCAGACTTCCCATCGTGCTCAGAATTAAATTCAAACTCACTCCCTTAGAGTGGTCCTGTACCCTCTGAGGTCTGCCCTTCTCCCCACCCAGTACCCCTCATCCCTCAGCCTGGCATGCTGGCCTGGCTGTCCCCCTGTGAGGCCAGCAGAGAGGACTCACGCAGCAGTGTGGGGCCCGTGCAGAATCACCCTGTGTGTTGCCGACGTCAGGTCCCGTGTGCCTCCAGAGCCGCACTGTAGCCTATGCTCCCTCACTGTTGGCTCAAAGAGAAGAGCGTTGTCTGGGTGGCCAAGGCCCAGAAGGCAGCCGTCCCCTTCCCTAACAGACCCCCACCGTTCCAGTGGTGGTCAGAGACCCATTGAGTAGGAGGTACGTACGGGCTCTCCCTGACCCAGTCTGAGCCAGTCACAATCCAATGCAGTGAGTGGTCCAGGAATGGCATGTAACTAAGAGTCCTGGTCAGTGAAAGGTCGGGGCCAGTCTGTCAGGATCCTTGGGTCCCCTCCAGCATTCCTACTCTGGGGCAGTGAGGGTGGAGCAGTGCTATCGCTGCCCCTGACCAGACATCGTGCAGCTGCTAAACCAGTGTCCCCAGCCACCTACCTCCTAGAACTCACAGTATAATAAACCCTACCTGTTAAAGCCAGTGTGTGTGGGCCATGTTACTTTCAGCCAAAAGAGGTCCTGCTGGAATGAGACGAGTGAGTGGGATGTATGGCAGCCACGCGTATGAGTGCACGGGACCTGGAGAGTGAGCCTATGGTGTCGGCTGCAGAGCGCTGAGGCCCACTCTGTGTTCTCCATGTGGCCCTCCCATCACTTCTGGTCTGGTCTGGTGCTGCACTGACCATGCCCCAGATCCCACAGTGTCTTAGGGCTGCCCCCTCAGGGCAGTGGTTTCCTTGGGGGCCCTTGCAGCCGTTGACGCCGGCATAAGGAGGGCCCAGGTGCACGTGTGGTCGGAGTGGAGGCACTGGCCCCAGATGGGCGAGGCGTGCCGCACCCCTGCGGCCTGCAGCTTCTCCTCCAGTGGGACACACGGTCACCTCCAGGTGCCTTGGTTTCAGAGTGAGGACTGAGAACTGAAGCAGGCACCTTCTGTGCATGGCATCCGAAGACGAAACACTGAACAAGAACCACAGAAATGCTAATACCCAGGCACGACACCAGGCCTGCCGCCCACCTGGGTGAGGAGCACACTTTGTAGTTTATCCGCCACCCAGGGCTGTGCATAGTGCTGGGGTGCAGATTGCCAGAGGGGACCCACCCCTCTTCCCAAGGGACATGAGTATCAACCCTGAGACCTCAGGCTGGATTTCCAGCATGAGAGGATCCCTCCTCCTGTGGGGAGGGTGGGTATGTGGGCTACTGCCTGGGAAAGGACACTAGGGAAACTTCAGGAGCTACAGGTGTTCTCTAACTTGAGGGTGGAAACATGGTGCACACTTCCGTTGTCACATGTTTTTTATACTTTGAGAGAAATGAGAATTTAGCTGGTAAATAGCACAACGGGAGAGTACTTGGTCCTATAAGAGCATAATCATGAGAGGATGCAGAGATAATTGAATACATCAGGGATGCTTCTCTGCTGGCGGAGATCTGAGGAGGGTGCTGAAACCCACCCTCTGCACCCAAGGCTTGAGAGAGAAGCAGATTCACTCACTTGGTCCCTACTTTTGATTTTGCTCTGATGCTTTTGCAGAAATGCTTGTTTGGCATCGTTTCCGCTGCTTTAGTGGGAGGCACCCTCCTCATAACAGTCTTTGTGCACACACATGCCCATGTTTGTACACACACACTTGCAAACATGCACACATGCACAGAGACGCACACATACTAGCACATACATGTGAGCACACAGCACACACAGGCCTGCACACATATTCGTGCACACACCTGTCATGGCCCCAAATGCTGTCTGCACCATCCCTGCATTTCCCATTCTTCTCTGCTATTGTTAATTAAAAAAACAGCTCCTTTTCCTGTGAGCTGAAGATTCATCCGTTCACCAGGCTGGCGGCTTTCCATTCCCACAGAGTGACTTCCTCAGGCAACCCAGTCTCTTCTGGAAGGAGCTATGTGTGCTTGGAACCAACAGAACAAACACATTGGTGCTGCAGTTTCCCGTCAGGTGCGTTAGGAAGGAAGAGGAGGTGTCTGGAGCAGAGGAGCGCCTTCAGGGAGACCACCCCTCCCCTCCATCACCCACTCCTTACTCGCCTGTCCCCCAAGTGACCAGAAGGGGGAGCAAAAGTGACAGTTCGTGGACTAATATTTAAATTCGCCTCTTCCCTGAATGTTTTTAATCACAAAAGGACCGTGCACTTGTTAGAGCTCCCCAGGCAATGCCTGCAGCCACAGTCCAAGGTAAGAAACACTATCAGGCTCTCTGTGCTCACACAAATCATGTTCTAACCGTAACACTAAGTGTAACCTCACTTTGCTGCACCCTGACAGTGCCTGTCCACTGTCCAGTGTGTCCTGTCCTTGACCCCAGGGCTGGTTAGCAATAACAGAGGGAGGGGTGCATTTATTTATGCCTCCCCTCAGCCTCCTTGGTTCCTCCTCTGAGTGGTCACAGCCACCGGGGTGAGGTCTGACCTCTCCCTGCCCCCAGCACAACACACCCCACAGCAAGGAGGGAGGACGGAGTCTCTCTCCTCAGGTGGTCTCAGAAGAAAGGGACCCAAGGTAGAAAGAGGGGTCTAGGGTGCCATCTGAGCTGACACGCAACCAGGGCCCTGGAGGGAACAGGTGGGGGGTGGCCTGGCCCAGGATTCCACAGCAAGAATGGAAACACTTTCTCATCACTTTGCAAACCCTGTAACGTGATGCCCAGAGTCTGCCCTCCCCTCCCCAGCGAATACCCAATGCCCTACTGGGACTGCAGCCCCCTCTAACCCCAAGGGAAGGACAGTCAGTCCAATGACCCTGCCCCACTCAGACATGGGTCTCCAGGTGCGGGAAACCCACAGAACACGAGAAAGGGGTCGGTCCATCTGCCCACAGCAGAGCTGCTGCCCATCCATTCCCGAGGTAGCCCCTGACCCTCTGGGGCACCCCTTGTCTTGCCTTCCTTTCTCCCCTGGGAGTCTCCAGCACCCCCCCCCCACCAATAAATTTCCTTTTGGTTAAGTTATCAAGAGTCAGTTTTTATAGTTTGGTTGTGACCACAAAACCCTAACTGATACAGAAGGAAGTTAAATACTAACCCCCACCCCCATAATCCCAGCAAATGTGGGCTGGCGGAGAGAGGACTGGTCCCTGCCATCCAGGTCCCTGCCAGAGATTCAGTATAATGTGCTGTGTTTGAGGTAGCAGACGGGGCACTGCTTCCTGGAGACATGAGGCACAGCCCTGGGGGCCCACCTGTGCCCACCCTGCCACCCCTGGGTGGGGGGCCTGCCTGGGAGACGAGCTGTGTCTGAACAGCCTGACCTCCTCCGTCTCCTTTGCCACGCCGACTGGACAGGTCACCTCCCCTGAGACGCCCCCCCGCCCCCCATGTGGGCTGCACAGTCCAGTCCCTACCTGGAGGTCCCTGGGGAAGAACGGGGCACGTCCTGGTGGCTGGTCCCCTTCCCAGGAGCTTCCTCCATGCCCCTCTGCTGCCCACAAGTGCAGGGTGGTCAGCCTCCTCTGCGTGTAAGCCTCATGCAGGATGCCCCAAAGGAGCGCAGGTCGTGCCCTCCAGGGTCGGCATGTTCTGTCTAGATGAAGGATGTCTAGTCCTGGGCCCACCGGGTGGTGAGTGGGGTTCTGCAGGGGTGGGGCCTTGCACAGGGCAGGGGCCAGGAGCCAGCCGCTCCTGTCTGCTCCAAATCTCATGAAGAAATAAAAAATAAAAGCAAAGTTCTCCTTTTTGCCACCAACTCAAATGAAGGCTGAGACAGCTTTGGGTAGCCCGTTTTATCCTCCTCGCTGCGAAGTTCTGCGCATGAAAGGACTTCATTCACAGGTGTGAGGGAGCAGTAGCAGTGCAGCTGACCTTGGATTTGGTGGGTGTGACCTCGGGAGTGGAAGCTAGACATGTGCCGGGTCCTGTCTTCTGGGTTATGTGCCAATTCCACAGGACATGATCCACGCAGGGTGGGGGGCATGTTCGGGGAGAGATTCCATGCTATGTGCCAATTCCCACCCCCACACACCTCACACTCGTGCAGGTCCCGCCACACCTGTGTCCACACCTGCAAGCCAGGCAAGGCCAGCTCACGGCGGCGGTTTTGGGGACGAGGAGCCCGGTGCCCTGGCTCTGCTCAGCACCAAGGCGGTGTTCCTTAGCATCACCTCTGCAGAGAGAGTGCCATCCACGTCCCATCGCCCTCATCCTCGGGGGTGGTCTTGGATCCCCACCTGGCAGTTGGAGGGGGGTCTTCCGCCAGGCTCCCTGGTCATGGGGTTTGCCCTCTGTGCCTCTTTTGAGGAAGTCAGAAACACTGCTCAGCTGGAGAGGCTCAGAAGTTGGGGGCAGGCCTTCTGACCTCAGCTGTGGCTGGCTGGGCCATCCCAAAAGGACTTGCTTCTTCACTCTGCTCTCAGCCTGCCTGTGGGCTGCACACTCCTGGGGCAGCTCTCAACTGGTGGGGGCCAGGAGCCAGCAGGTAAATGTTCCTGTTCCCCAACCTTCAGGTGATGGTTCAGGGAGGCCTGGAGTTTGGGTCTCCACCAGCTTCTCCTCCCCCCAGTGCCTCTCCCCTTCCCACTCCTCACCAGGGCACTCAGTGGGGCTCTTGCAAGACCAGCTGCCTGCCCCTTTGTCCGCGCTCTTCTTTGGCATGAAATTGAGCACGACGCCAGGAGGCACAGCAGCCTTCAGGCAGTCATGAGGACAAAGTCCAAGCACCCAAGACCAGGACCAAGGGAAGGAGCCTGCTATGTTCCAAGTAGCCTTCTTCTAGTAGCCAAGCCAGCCTCCACACCTCGTACCCTAGTTGATCAGATCGGTCTCCCTGGTATTTTCTCTTAGAGCTGAATGCTTTGCATCACACCTATTATATGATCTATTGTTGAAATATTTTCATTGACATCCCAAAATAACTGTGTTCTCTATATGCAGAATGTAAAATCCAGGGTGGATGTATGTTTGTTGTACTTCAGTATATATATATATATATATAGAGAGAGAGAGAGAGAGAGAGAGAGAGAAAGGAGACTAGAAAAAATACACCAGAATATTAGCAATAGTTGTCTTTGAGTTGATATGAGAACTTTTTTATCTTCCTTCTATTTTCCGCAGTGTCCAAAATTCCCATGATGACCGTGTGCTCTTTATAATGGAAAAATAACACTTTAAAAAATAGACAAATTCTATTTTGAATAGTGTTTATAAAAATGATAATGAGCACTATGTGATGAAGTGCTGTTCTTGGCCTTGTCTGCGGGGCAAGTTCATGGAAGCCTCATCAACATCCAGAGATGCGTACTTTTATTGTGGTCCAATAACCTTTCTTGTTTGCATTTAATTAATATACCTTTACTTTTGTATTTTTAGTTTTTCTGTAGATGCTTCTATTGCACTTGGGAGTCTCTAATAAGCACATATAATACTTGAAACAATTAAGACAAGTTCATACAGGAAAAAAGGAAGAGAAGCAGTGAGACCGCCCTTCTTCACGTTCACTCTTTTTTCTAACACAGGTTCTGCACGCCTTTTTTCCTACCATAGCATAACAAATGTTTTCTGGCTTATTACTTTTTTCATACCTGTCCGATATTTCCATTAGGTAAGTATACCTTAATTTAGCTGGTCAAAATTTAGATTTTTATGCTTTCAACATTTTAAACAAGAATGAATACAAAGCTTTTCGTTTAGAATGCTATCCTTAGCCTGGTTTCCAGAAGTCAGAGCCATGGCATTAGAGTCTTAGCACACGGGGCTCCAAGGACTTCAGCATGCGTGCACTGGGCTCCCAGAGGACGGGGGGCATCAGCCACACCCCTGCTGTCTTGGACTCATATTCCACAGCCTCTGCCAGGGGAGCAAGCAGGAGAGACCCCTAATCCAACTCCAAGGCTCAGGGTCCCCCAGCACCCGGGAGGACAGGTCACCCAGCGACATACAGAGGACAGCAGATGACCACAGGAAGCTCAGAGGTTCCAAGGGCAGAAATGGGGTGGAGGGACTGGGGCCTCAAGAGGGGCAGGAACAGGGCGGTTTTGATAGGGAGCCACTGCAGCTTAGGAGGGATAGTGTCTGCTGAGGTTTCTGTTTAAAAGCATGGGGTTAAAAGTGCCAGCGGATTCACAGGTGCGGGTTGAGGCAGGAAGTCTGGAGGAGGCTTTTGATGCACGGAGGTATATAGGCGGACATCAAGGTGGTTAGATCCAGGCAGAGGTGGGGGGATGAAGGGGCAGACTCAGGGGTGACGGGGTGGAGGTGAACGCGGCTGCAATGGGGTCTCTAGGGCAACTCTAGTTCAGGTGCCCGAGAAAAAGTGTAAAACCCAGAACACAGTTAACCAAGAGCAGGCGGGGAGATGCTTATGTGAGTTCTAAGTGTCCACAGCCCCTCCTGAGCTGTCTGGGCCCTCTGCACCTCAGCGCTCTCATTAGGGTCACTCCATTTACAGTGCTCTGCAAAGCCCCAGCCCACTGACCAGCTGAAGGAGTGGCTTCCAGTGTCAGCCGGGATTGGTGAGTTAATGTGTAGTACACGACTGAGCCAAGTGGTCTGCTCAGAGGCAGAACGTTGGAGCTCTGTACAGGGAAGGCATTGAGTCCAAGGGAAGAAGCCAGTGAGAGAGAACCCAGGATGCAGCCAGGGATGGGGTCTACAGCACAGCTGAACTAGAGGAAACCCTGAGATTCAAGGAGCAGCTGGAAAGGGGAAGAAAGACGGGCAGGTGCAGGAAAGGAGGTCAAAGAGATGGAAGAAAGATGGGCAGGTATGGGAAGGGTCCTGCTAAGAGGGAGCCGTTCCAGATAAAGGACACCCAAACATGGCCAAGCTGGAGGGAAAGGTTAATGCTACAGAAAAATGGGGAGATGATTTGGAGGAACTGAGGTGGAGGTGTGGGTGGGCATGTGGTGCCTTTCCTGAGATGAATGAGGACAGTGAGCGCAGGTGGGCAGTGAGGACAAGAGGGCAGTGAGGACAGGAGGGCAGTGAGGACAGGAGGGCAGTGAGGACAGGAGGGCAGGAGGACAGAAGGGCAGGAGGGCAGGAAGACAGGAGGGCAATGAGGGCAGTGAGGACAGAAGGGCAGGAGGACAGGAGGGCAGTGAGGGCAGGAGGACAGTGAGGGCAGTGAGGACAGGAGGGCAGGAGGACAGGAGGGCAGTGAGGGCAGGAGGGCAGGAGGACAGGAGGGCAGTGAGGGCAGGAGGACAGTGAGGGCAGTGAGGACAGGAGGGCAGTGAGGACAGTGAAGACAGTGAGGGCAGTGAGGGCAGTACGACAGAAGGGCAGGAGGGCAGGAAGACAGGAGGGCAGTGAGGGCAGGAGGACAGTGAGGACAGTGAAGACAGAAAGGCAGTGAGGACAGGAGGGCAGGGCATGGAGAATTCCCACCTGAGTGAAGGAAGAGCAGAGTGCAGGTGGGTTGGGGGGGGGTCCTTTTGGTGATGCAGCCAGAGGGTCTGTGGGTCATGCTTCCGTGCCCAGGTACATTAGGGTGCAAGTTTCAAACATACACAGCTAGGGCTCTCTGCCTCATCACAACTTAGTGGGAAAGTCTCCTCACAGACATTCTACCTGGACTCTCGACAGTCGAGCTGGAACGTTCCCGTGTCCTGGTTTGTGTCCACTGCGCAGCTAGTCCCTGCTCTGTTGGTGGGGCTGTCTACATACCAAAGGTCCGGACCATTTATTAACTCTTATTTTGAGGAGAGGCATGTGATTTTTTTAAGTCTGTTTATTTATTTACTTACTTATTTATTTATAGCACGCGAGTAGGGAGAGAGAGAATCACAAGCAGGCTCTGCACCGTCAGCACAGAGCCCCATGCAGGGCTCAAACTCATGACCGTGAGATCATGACCTGAGCCAAAATCGAGTCAGATGCTCAACCAGCTGAGCCATCCGGGCATCCCCACAGCATGTGGTTTTCATAGACACTAGTTTTAAATTTATATGCAGTGAATCTGTCTAACCCTCCCATCACTCACTCTCATTTCATAACTTGTCCTGTAATCTTCCTAGTGTTGGTTGCACTGGTCTGGCTCTGGGGGAAGGACCCAGACCCACCCTCATGAAGGCCCTGCCTGTCACACTGACCTCAGCACCCAAGATCTGGGGCTCACCTGGGGACGGGGGACAGGAAACCCATTCTCCGGCAGATAGTATCTACAACCAGCTAGAGGCCTAGTGACAAATAGCCACATTTCTTCTTCTGGATTTCTGTGAAAAATTTTTTCAACACCAATTTTAAGATTGAAACAGACTGACCCCCTGCTCTCCCTCTCACACACTCACAAGCGTGCATATACACCCATGGGCGCACGCACACACACACACACACACACACACACACACTGATCTGAGCTATACTAGCTCCTCCATGTGGCCACCCCCAGCCTGGAGCTCTGGTGTGGACAGAGGAACACACAGGTGTGACCAGTGCCCCCTCTCCTTCTCTGGGCCCAGCTTCCTCCCTGGCCAATCAAGCACATTTGGGGAGAATCCCTAGGAAGGTCCACAGCATGATTTTGGAGAGTACTTCTCACGGCTCCATCAACCTGGAGTCTCGGGCCCCACTGCCAGGGGCAGCTCCCAGTCCCTTATCTGTGCCACCGTCCCCCAGAAACAGCCAGTGTCACACCAAGCAGAGAGTTTATTGAGGCGCTAGACTGCGGGGAGTGTGTGCAGCGGCGAAGCGGACGCTGGTGCGACCAGGGCCAGGGCGGGCGCCCTCCTCCTAGCGTCTGGGGGCTTGGGGTAAGCATCCAGAGCTCCTCCTAATCTCCCCCAAGCCCCTTCTGGGGAACCCCTCCCTGCTTCCCCCTGAGCTCCACGGAGGGCAGTATGGGGGTCCCTCTCTTTGTCCCTGTGGTCAAGGATGGGATAATCCCTTGAGATTCACTATAAAAATTAAAATTCCTTTATAAATCACAGGGGAGGGGCAGGAGGGGATCACCTGGGAGCTTGGTGCCACTGGCCGCCTAGAGCCTCTCCTTCCTCTACAACCCTCCCAGTTCTGACCCCAAGTAAAGAGCAGAGGGTGAGAGTTTGCAGGCACAGAGAGGGGCAGAGACAGAAACAAGGAGATAGGAGGAGGTCAAGGGGCAGATGAGGGCGACACAGAGAGAAAGAACGGATCGGAGGGAAAGTGGAGAGGTGCGGACTCCTCTCTCCCGAAGCCCCTGGGGAGCACGGAGGAAACCCCCTGGACGTCAGTTCCCACGTGCCCCCAATCCAGTTCTTGCCAAAGCCGCAGTGGCTTCTTGAGACACGCCCAGCCCCAGCTGCACCTGCAGCAGGAGACCGGCGGCGGCTACTCCAGGTAGATGTCCTCTGTGGGGCAGGCGTACTCCAGGTGCTCCTGGTAGTACTCCAGGAAGGCGCGGCTGGGGGAGAGAGCGTCATCTACCAGCCACTCGGGGCCACCTGAGTCACCCGCACCCCCACGCCCCAAGTTCTCCCTCCTCACCCACCTGGGCCTGCCCGTGTCACCCCTGGCCCCCATTCCTCAGCTCTCCAGGCCCCGTGGGGCAACACGCCTCTTCCACCCCCAACACCCTCCCCCTAGGCTCCCGCCCCACGTCCGCAAACTTGCTTTCCACCGACTTCTTCCACCTCTCCAGCTCTATGGCTCCTCATCTGGCCTTCCCCTCACTCCTGTACAAACTCCCCACCCCATGCCAGGCCTTCCCCACAAACCTCACCTCCCTGCCTGTCTTCCCAGCCCTACTCTCCCCACCCCCCGCCGGGCACTCACGCACCAGTTCTGCGTCCCACACGCCCCCCAGCCAACCCTCCCCACCCCAGCTCACCCCACACTCTGGGCCACGGGCCTCATGGACTCCTGGGACACAAAGACGTGGCAGGCAAAACGGCTCAGCAGAGGGTGTTTGGTGATGAAGCCGAAATAGCTGAAGGGGAGTTGGTGCAGAAGAACGTGAGAGCACACACACCTCAGGCCCCCCCTTAAGATCTGGAGAGGAGTCGGGGACAGAGGGCTCCGGAGGAGAGTAAGGGGAGGGGACAGCGTGTGGGCCACAGGACTTCAAGATTTCAAGGTGACTTTTTGGGTTCTAGTGCAAGCACAGTGCTCGGCACCTAAGAGGAGTGAGTGGCCTGCGTTACTTTCTCCACGACAGGGGTGCCCCGCCAGGGCCACCCGCCTCCGTGGCTCCCCACCCAGAGCACACAGCAGGGCCTCCTTCCTGCCCTCTAGATGTGAGTCACGTGAGCCTGCACAGTCCCATCTCTGGTCCTGCAAACTCTTGCAGCTCTTATCTGAGCTCTGATTCGGGGCATGGCGTTGGCCCTCAACCTGCAAAACCCTCTTCGTGGAGAGACACCTCCCACTCTGGTTCTGTCACAACCTTTCAGTCACCGCCCCAACTCTTCCCTGAATCTGCCCTGTTCTCTTCACGAAGACATTAACGAAAGTTACTGTCCAGAGGGAGAGCCTGTCAGAGCCCCGCGGCCTGAGTCTGGAGTCTCCCCCACTGTGGCCCATCCAACCCACGTCACACTGGATTGGGCTCCTGTGGTTCTGCCACATGGGAATCCACATGACAGTGTCACGGCCAAAACAACATGCTCATGCTGTCGGTGAAGAGCCGCATCTCAAACGCTGCGTTCAGTCACATTTATCGTCACCGACGCTTCGATGGGGCTACCGAGTCCTGGGCACCACCCTCAGCCCTTCCTGTTCTCACCTCACATAAACTTCACGACAGCTCCGTGAGGTCAGTGTCCTGTTCTACTGTCTCTAGATGGTGGAAATGGGGCGCCGAGGCAGTCAGAAACCTGCCCAAGGACGCACGGCCAGTCTGTGGCAGCGCAGGAGTACTTGTGGCAATCTGTGACCTAACAAGCCACGTACTCCAGTTTCATCCGGCACACTCCGGACCCGCTGCCTCCTTCGCAAGGAAATGAGCTACCCCTTCACCTAACGCTATTTCCTCAGCGCCTCCTTACCATGAAGGACTGCGCCGAGTTCTGGAGTAATACGTATTAGGAAGGTCTGGGCCAGGAGAGCAGCTCCTGTGTCCCCTCCCCTCCACCCACCACCTCCACTGCTTGAATCCTAAACCACTGGTCTGACCATCCTTCTCTCACGGGCTTGCACTTGGGTCGTGTTTAGCTGTCTAGACCTGAGCTTGTGGCGCATGCAGTCTCCCTCCCGGTAGTGCCACCCTCAGCCCGCCGTCCGTGCAGGTGTGGCCTCCATGCAGACCAGTCCTGTGGTGCCCGAGCGCCCTGCTGTTTGGTCTGAGCCCTGACACTCTATCCAGCTCTGCATCCTGACAAGCCAGCTGGTCAACCCAACTGAGTCACATTCAGCGACACCACTGCAAATGGGATGAAATACAAGCTCTTTGACAGAGTCAAAGGGCACCGGTACTCCTAGTGTCCCTCCAGCCTCATTGCAGCTATTCCCCAAGACACCTAGTGCCCCCCCCACAGCCTTGGCTCAACTGGCTCCCTACCAAGACCTGCCCCGTTACTTACTTGTCTTCCAAGGCTCACAGAATGCTTTCCAGTCCCCACCTGAGTCCCGCGAGAACTCACCCACCTCTCTACAGGTCTGCTCACTGGAGCCCCATAGCGACATCTGCCAGGCCCCGATAGATGCTTCTAGTGCTTACTTGTCTATGTGTCTGTTTCCCCACCCGGACCAGATGGGAGCTTGTTTTATCCATGTCTCCTGAGCCCAGTGCAGAGTGGGCGCCATGTAAGGGCTCAACTCACAGAGCCACGTGGCTGCAGGCGGGGCAGTCAGGGCGGTGGAGGACGGGACTCATAGAGGGGCGGCCCTTGGGTTTTATGGGGACTCTGAGGAAGAGAAGGCTCTCACCAGCTGTTGCGGGGATGGCAGCCACAGAAGGAGATGTTCTTCATCTGGAAGAAGTGGCTGCAATGCTGGAACTAGAGCAGAGGCGGCAGGTGTCTGCCAAGTTAGACGGAGGGCCTGGAGCCACTCCCGGCACCCCTGCCACCCTCCCTCCGTCGGACCCTCTTGCCTTAGCCCGTCCCCAGCCTCCCCTGTGCCTCAGACCCCTACACCCCCACCTCAGGTCCTCCGCTTAGACTCAGCTTGACCCCCCGGAGGGAAATCTCAAGGTCACAGGAGGCAGGAGGACGCAGGTGGACCGTCAGCTTCCGGGCAGTAGCAATCTGGGGAAGAAGTTAGGGAGAGAGGGTGTCAAGGGCCTACAAGGGTGTCTTCGTCTCCCCTTGGTGCAACATTTGCATTATGGATGAACGCTCTTGGCACTGACTCTCGAACGTGTGAGCCAGGGGTCTTGGCCATTCCTTAGGCTCAGGACCACCTGGTCACCTCTCTGCACAAAGCCTGCCATTTCCTTCTGTTCCTCCAGCTCCCACCACCCCCGGCCTCCTCACTGCCCACCCCACGAGCTGGATGGGAGTTCTCAGGCACAGGGCCGTCCCGCTCTTCGGCTGCTTTTCTACTCAGTCACAGGACCAGTAGAGGGCAGGTGCTCATTAAATGTTGACTAAGAACAAATGAGGGAGCAAATGACGGAGTGAGAGTTGGTCTTGATTTGCAGACAAAAAGAAGACGGACTGCAGGAAAGTAGAGGTCCCACTGAACCCGCCAAGAGACCCCAAGGTGCTGGGAGGCAGCTGCCAAGCTCTGCCCTCTGACCAGGCCTCTGAATCAGAGCTGGGATCCCTGCCCCCTGAGGCTCCCAAGGCCCCACCTGAACCCTCTGTGGGGCCTCCAGAGGCTGTGCAAGCCTACAGGACTGAGGTGGACCCCTGCCTCCAGACTGACCTTCTGCATGGCTGCACACAGGATGCCATTGCCCTGGTGACAGGGCACCTCTACAGAGCCCAGGAACTGCACATCGAAGCGCTCCACCCAGCAGGGACTCCGCTTGCTCCCTGGAGGGGTGGGGAGGGGAGGGGAGTATCATAAGGGGTCTAGCTCAGACCAGTGGCGGGGGGGGGGGGGTGGAGGAGGGCGGCTGGGTAGCAAACTACACCTCGGGGATGGGACCTCACCCAGCAGGTCCTTGGCAGGGCCGGGCACCGCGTGGGCGTAGAAGGCAGGGAAGACCCCACGCTCCCCTGTGCGCATGTTGAAGCCACGGAACCAGAAGTCGTCCTCCTCGGCCTCCACCAGCACCGGGTCATCCACATCCAGCTCCAGTTCATCCGGATGGCGGGGGATGAACCTGAGATGAGGTCGGAGGTGGGAGATCACTGGAGGAGGGGTAGCACTGGCTGGGATGCGTCCCCCCGGACCCAACGGTGTCTGCAGACCAAGGTTGGGGATCACTGCCGGCACCTGAGGAGGCAGTACCTGAAGACAGCCCGATGGGTTTGCTCTCGCTCCTCCCCGTTGACCAAGCAGGAAAAAAGGCCAAAGGACTCGGTGCCTGAGTGACAGAGACAGGGAAAGACAGACTCAGAGGTGGGAAAGGAAAGTACTTGAAGGCCTGGCCAACTTCCTCCCCCCAACAGTCTGCTGTAGGTCGTCCTGAGTCAGGGAGGGAAAGGGAACCAGCCCATCGGGGCGAGGAGGAGCATCGATCCCCGCAGGCGTCCCCGCCCTGTGAGGGACCTCAGGCTGCCCTGGGCGCACTCTGGGGACCTGCCTGCTCCCCGGGACCGTCCCCCTTCCCCCACTTCCCACTCACTGGAAGAACGAGATGTGCTGTTGACAAAGACATTGAGGAACTTCTTGGAGAAGGTGAGGTCAGGGCTGTCTGGGGAGGCGTCCTCCGGGCCCTGAGCCGACATCAGAAGTGCAGCTGCTGTCTCTTCCTCGCTGGCCTCCCCGCCGCTGTCCTCCTCGCTGGCCTCCCCGCCGCTGTCCTCCTCGCTGTCCTCCCCGAGGCCAGCGCAGCGCCGAAGGCTCACCAGCTCTAGCTGCGTGTGCTCGTCCACCACCAGCGTGTACTTGACCGCATCGTACACCCAGCGAGGCGTCCAGGCGGCGCGGCGGGGCCCGCGCTTCCGGCCCCCATGGGGCCCCGCACTTTGTCTTCAGTGTCATTCCTCTTCTCTTCCTCCTCGTCGTCCCTCCTCCTCCTGCCGAGATAGCGGCAGGAGCAGGCGCGGCCGGGACGGGCGCCGCGGCCCGGAGCGGCCCAACAGCGGCGTGATTCTGGTCGCGTTGTGGGGTTGCTGAGGAAGAGGCAGGCCCGGGCTGCGCAGGGCCAGCCGGGGTGCCTAGGCACCGGGCGCGGCGGCCCCGCACAGCGTCTCTATGTCCACGAGCTCCACGCCGCCCGGCCCCGCAGCCGCCTCAGGGGCCTGTGTGGCCCCGCCAGCCGGCGACACGGGCTCCCCCGAGGGACGCGACGCGGGGGACAGACACTGGCCAGGGCAGCGGATGGGCGAGGAGCCCTCGGAGATCATGCGGCTCACGAGGTTGCTGAGCAGCCAGGGCGAGTCGGCGTCCTCGCTGAGGTCTGGCTCGGACTCGGACCCTGACTCGTACTCGCTGTTGGTGTCGTCGTGGCCCACCGGCAGGAAGGCGGGGCGGCGCGGGGGCTCGCACGGGGCCTCGGGCTCGGGCTCGGGCTCGGAGGCAGGCGACGAGGCCTCCTCGATGGAGTTGGTGAGGTGCGAGGAGCGGCCGCTGCTGCTACTGCCGCCGTCGCTGCTCAGCTCCAGCTCCGTCTCCGAGATGGAGGAAATCATGCGCCCCAGGCGTGCGGCCCCAGCGTCCTCCGAGTCGGAGCCTGGCGACGACAGCTCCTGGCTGCTGCGCCGGCCTCCGCGGCCCCCGCTGGAGCGGCTGCCCAGGTCGGCCTCGATGCCAGGATCTGACGAGGGCGAGGCCCCACAGGGCGCGGGGGGGCCCGCCGGCCGGTTCCCTTCGCAATCGCAGCCTGGGCGCACAGGCGACTGTGCCCTGCAGGGGCTCGCGTCTGTGGGCCGGAGGGGGGCGGGTGACTCTGCCGAGCAGGGGTATATGTCAGCAAGCCCACCCGGTTCCCTTCCTCCCTTCCTCCCTCCCTCACCTCCTGTGACCCCACCACCAGCACCGCCACCCCGCTAACCTCTGAGGGGCTCCTGGGGAGGTGAGCACGGGACTGTTTCCTGCCAGGAAGCTGGAGGCGCAGGGGCAAAGCCTCCATTGTTGTTCAGGGAGTCCTGGGGGGGGGGGGGTGGGGGGGAACAGCAGTAAGACAGTGGTGCCGAGGAGGGTCTCCAGCTCTCAGGGGTAGGACAGGCTGCCATGGGGAGCAGAGCTCCAGGTGGTGGAAACCCAGGGTTAGTTCCAGGGTGCTGTGGGTGGGCCTGGATGCTCACCTGGGCTCCCAGTGTAGTCAGGTGGAGCGTGGTGGGCCGATTCTTGTGGGGCTCCTCCACGGAGGGGGAGGGGATCAGGGCCTCCTCTGGGGCAGGGGCCTCTAAGCCAGGGCCTCCTCCCTCCTTGCCCTCCCCTTCTCCTTCCTCCTCTTCTTCCTCCTCCTCCTCCTCTTCTTCCTCCTCCTCCTCTTCATTGTCATCGATCATCTCAAACTCCTGGAAGTCATCCTGGAAGGAGCAGATGGGGTGCGGCTGCTCCGAACGTCCCAGGGAGAGGCTGTCCTGCAAGAAGGAGGGACAGGCAGAGCTGGGCCAGAGCAGGTGCCAGGAAAGGGGAAAGCAGAAAACTGTAAGTTAAGGGAGAGAAGACTCCAGTTCACTCTGCTCCCCATCAACTGATCAGTTGTTTATTGTTTGTTTTTCAACCTGCATAAGATACAAAAGGATCCCTTCAGTTCTTGCTAAGAGCCCAGACTCTTAAGCTTAAGTGACAGAAATTCTCAGAGCGGCCGCAACCCACCTGCCATCCTCATGTTGCTCCCAGACCTCGTCACATTTGACACCAGCACTCCTGCCTTCATAGCACTTTGACACAACTCACAATTACTCTACACCCCCAGCAAGCTGCAAGCCTCACCAGAGCAGGGCCATGTCCATATTGTGTACCCTACACCGAAAACAAGACTCAGCCTGTGGATGCTAAGTGGAATGCATGAAGACAGCCCAGGATAAACCAAGCTTGCACCCACCTCAGGGCCTTTGACACAGTTAATCACTTTCCTCCACTCCCTACTTCCCTCACCTGCCCAACCCCAGCTAGTTGTCCCTAAGGGCAAGGTTGTGTGCCATTTCCACCAGAAAATCTCCCTAATGGCTTCAGTCTTTGTTGAGTTCCCTTCCCCCTCAGTGCACCTAGGAGCCCAGTCCTTGATACTCAGGCAGCCAGCCATTGCCTCTTATGACTTTCTCCCCTACTGAGTTAGAAGCTCCCAAGGGCAAGGGCCACACTGGTCCCGTTCTCCTTCCACACACCTGGAAGCCCCCAGCACTTGCCACATGGCAGTTCCTCAGAAATGTTCTAGAGTGAGTAAAAACAAAAACGTGGAGAAAGGGAGGGAGAAGAGAAGAAGGAGGAGATGGGGAGGAGAAAAGATTGGGGTGGAGACGTAGGGCAGATAGATGGAAGCTTGAGAGATGGGGATAGGGTTAGGAAGGAGATGGCAGCTGGAAGGGGTTAGATCTTCCTAGAAAGTAGTCTGAAGACAGAAGGCACCCAAACCATAGGCACACCTCCCCTCCCCCAAGCTAGCCCAGTGACAGGGCCAGGGGAGGAATGCTAGGGACAGCCCTCTGTGGAGGGCATAGAGTCTGAGAAAAGAGAGGTTTGATATCAAGGAAGACCCTGGACCAGGAGGCCAAAAGGGAGGGGGGAGTCAAAGGATTTCTATTTCAAGGCTGAGCGCAGACCCACCCTAAAACTCCAAGGAGCATTAAACAGATCCGAAGTGAAGTTCTCCCTTAACAGGGTTCCATGACCCCAGCCCATTTCCCACCTTCTCGCAGTGGTCCGAGTCATAGCTGAGGCCCAGGCCACAGTCATCGGTGATCTCAGACAGGTCCTCATCGTCAAATTCTTCCAGGCTTATGTCCTGGGGGGGCCTGGGGAGGGGACCAGGGTCAGAGAGCAAGGACAGGGCTCCTGAGGGAGCCACCACCCCTGGACTCCCTCCCTGTCTGGAGGCTGGTCCTAAGGAGGAACCCCCAGCTGCTAGGCCCCATGGTCTCCAGAAACCCCAATTCTCAGATCCACATCCTGCCATCACCTTGAACCCCAAGCTCTGCTCTTCAGTGGATCCCCCACAATCTGAGCCATGACCAGTCCAGAAGAGCCATCTGTCCCCCCAATCCTCCCCACCCCCTCCTCCTCTCTCCTCCAGGCTACAGGCCCCTCTGGGTCACAGCTTCAGCCCCAGGGGAGTCAGTCTGAGCAGAGTGGGGGAAGGGGGGGAAGGGGGAGCTGAAGCTGCAGCAGCAGAAGGGGGGGTGCGTTCAGGTGGGCCTGCTCTGAGAGCAGAGTCTAGCCACTTTGTCTCCCATTCTGCCTAAGGCAGGTCTACACCCAAAGGTCCAACCTTCTCCCCACCTCAGTCCCTTCCCCCAGGGCTCCAGGCTTGATTTCAACTCTCTCCCTCCCGGAGCTTTACAGGCCAAGACAGGCCTTCAGCAAAGAGAGGCCCAGCAAGGCCAAAAGGACACTGCCAAGCACAGAGGGCGGCTCAGCATCCTGCCCAGACAGGCTGCCCCTCAAAGGCTCAACCCAGGTCCTCCACCCTTGAGGGGTCAGCTGCCCCAGCTGGGTGCGGCACAGGGTCCTAGCGGGATATGGGGGTAGGGGCATTAGGCCTTGGAGAAGGGGGAGGAGGGGAGGACAAAAATAGACCCTGAAGGGAAGGAGGATGATGTACAGGAGTCAGAGGCCTTAGGACCAGACAGGGGACTGGGGCTTGGGTCCCCAAAGGCGATGGGGGTGGGGTGGCAGGCCCGGGTCGGAGGAGGCTGGGGATGGGTCGGGGCGGGGGCTGCAGGAAGATAAGGGCCTGCCGAGGCCCGGGGCGCCAGAGTGCGTACCTGCAGCCTGGCGGCGACAGCGAGTGAAAGGTGGAAAGAGAAAACATCTCCGCCCGATCCGCCATCTTCTCCGGGGAAAGGCCTGCCGACTGCGGCGGGGGGAGGGGTGCGCGGAGCGACGGCCCCGCACGCCCTTCGTCGCTCCCTCCCTCGATCCTCAGCCCTCCCCGAGTCACCTCGTGACACGCCCTGCGACACCCCGCCCGCCGACACACCTCGACACCCTGCCAGGACACCGCGGCAGGCGAGCGGCAGCGCCGCAAGGGGAGGGGAGGAGGGGAGGGAGGATCCGGGAGAGGAGGGAGGGGACAGAGGAGGGAGGGAGGGGGACGGCGGGGAAGCTGGTTGGAGGAGAGAAGATGGTTTGACTGAGAGGTTCTGGTTCGGGAGCGATCGGGTTTGGGGTTTTTCTCCGGGTGGGGGGAGCAGGTGAGAAGCGGATTGGCGGGGATGAGGGTCAGGTATATGCACAGGAGGGTCTGCGGGTGGGGAGAGACAGAGTGAGACCCTTAAATGAGAACCCTACGGTGGGAAAGTGGAGGAAGGCAGCTGTCTGGGTCCACAGACCTCTGGTTAACCGTGGGATTGGATTGTGGGGGCTCGTGGAGGGGCGGGTGCCGCCCCGGAGCTGAGCTGACGTCCCGAGGAATCAGAAGAGTTGGGGTCCCAAGCCTGGGTCTGAGGGGATGGAGACCGAGGCTGGGCTGGCTGCGGGTCCTAAGGGGCTGAGGGAGCTGTCCGCCTCTGGGTGCTGATCAGGGCTGGTTGGAGCTGTCCCACAAAGGGTGCTGATTGGGCCGCCGGAGATTTCTCCCTAAAACGTGCTGACTGGGCTGGAGGAGCTATTTCCCTGACGGGAGCTGATCACAGCTGAAGGAGCTGCTCTCCCAAATCTTGCTGATCGGTGCTGGACAGAGACATCTGACCAGGGATGCTGAGCTGGCTGGATTCGAAGTTAATCACACAGGATGCTTGATTGAGACTAACACGGAACTTTCAGGACACAGTACAGACTACGCAGACTGGACCGAGGTACTGTTGGGAATTGGGTGATAACCCTGAGGCTATGTTCATTCAACTAGAAAAACTATATCTTGAGCACCAACTATGTGATTGGCATTGTTCAGGATACTGACGTGTTCTGGCTTGTTACGGAGCTGTGTGGGGAGAGCGATGGTTGAAATGGAGCTCAAAGAGTTAGATTAGGTCAGGGTCGGCAGGTATTGGGGCAGGGGGAGGGCAGATCAGTGTTATGAGTACAGTTGACACAGACAGGTTGGAGGGGCAGTTTAGGGAGACATTGTGGAGAAGACTTGGCTAAAGAAGGAAGCTGGAGTTTCAACAAGAGTGCCATGAAAGTATCCTTTTCCCCCCTTGATGGAAATTATGTGCGCTGACATTTCTTTGTCTAAATTATTTCTGTGGGAAGGATGTGGCTCTTGAATGATTAATGCCTGGAAACCACAAGGCAGAAGGAGCTCTTGCAAGTTGGGAAGGGCAACATCATTCTTTGGGAAAGACCTATGGCCAAGGGCAGACTGTGCCTGCTTTTGTGCCTAATCACAATTTACATTTCGTCTCAATTATGGTATTTTTCTAAGAATGGTACTTAATAGTTTATGTCATCCTCCCTAATGAATGAGAACTACAAGAGAGCAGAGACACTATCTTATCTCTCTTTGAGCCTCCAAAGAGGTTCTTCTTTGAACCTCCAGTGCCTGGAACACGGCACATGCTCAGGAAATGTGTGAGTGAGCAAATGAATGAATGAGAGGGCTTATGGACTTCACCAGTCCATAAATGGGACATTAAGTCCTTGTCTCCATGCTGTCTTTTCAATTTTAGGAGCACTAAGAACATTCCTCATTTCTGAGGTTCAAGGAGTCTGGACATATTAACAACTCCATGACTTTCCCCCACAAAACTCCAGATCACTCCCTAGAATTCACAGAGTTTTTACCCCAACTTCCCAGACTTCCTTTCAATCCTGTCTTGTCGTGAAACTAGACATCCACATAAATGGTCCATCCAACAACACCATGGTAAGACAGTTCCTTGACTTCTGATCAGTCAACAGTCTTCAACTCTTTCAACTCTAGCAACCTCTCCCATAAAGAGCCTCAGGATTTACTTCTGCCTGGAATTGCACCAACTTTGAATCCTTATATGTCTAAATTCCGTCTCAAATTATCACTCCTACAATCCTCTTCAAGCCTCTCCACTTACTTCCCTCCCTCTTATCAGATGATACACCTGCGGATTCCAGGAGTATAAAGGTCATGAAGTTGGGGCTCCCACTCCTAATTTTACCTGTGAAGTCTTCCATTTGCCCCCAGAGCACAAATGGAAGGTCACCAGCCTTAGAGTCTGAGAGATTGTGGTACTAATCTTTATCTTGCCATCAATTCTCTGAACATGGGAAAGTTACTCAATCCTACGGACCCCAGTTTCTTCATCTATACACTGATGCTATGAGGATCACGTGAGATAACACATGTAAAGCTCTAGGCATGGACCCAGATCCCAATCATGATCATTCAATATTCCTTCTCTCCCTGCTCCTCACCCTGGGACCCGTTTCCTCCCAAACCCTCAGGACTCTGCTCTTTCCATCTCAGAGATACATTGATATGAAAAGGCAAAGTCTCCTGAAGGGGTTTATGCTCCTTACATCTCCTACATTTCTTCAAATCTACACGTCACCTCATGTGATCCTCATAGCATCCTTGTATGGATGAAACAACAGATCCAGAGAGAGAGCTGATCAATCGCTCCTTGAAGTTCTTTCTTCCCTCAGCCTGTGGGTCCCATGCACTATTGGTTTTCCTCTTGCCTTCCTAACCACCCATAGTCAGTGTCCTTCCAGACTCCTTTTCCTTCCCTTAAACAACTCCACCACTTTAATAATTCGGTTTGCTCTATGGTCCACTAATGTTATGGACAGTTACTACAAAACACAAAATTGACTGGACTTACGTGGAAAAATTGAAATAGCAACACAGTTTCAGCAATCCTCAGCACAGATCAATTCTAAAAAATCAGAGGACATTTCCTGACAATTTTCTCATAGATTAGAAAATAAGTAAGTGCAAACTAATCTGCTTTTATTCTGTTCATATACCATAGAAGTCCCACACACAAAAAAAGCAAAAATGCCAATGGCTGAAACTATGAACAGAAATCTATAAAAAGGATGAAAAGCTTAAGAGCCACACTTTATGGGGAATGCTGTCATAACCAATAACTTCACCACCTCCTGAATTTTTTTTAATGTTTATTTATTTTTGAGAGAGAGAGAGACAGAGTGTGAGTGGGGGAGGGGCAGAGAGAGAGGGAGACACAGAATCCAAAGCAGGCTGCAGGCTGCAGGCTCTGAGCTGTCAGCACAGAGCCCAGCGTGGGGCCCGAACCCACAGACCGCGAGATCATGACCTGAGCCGAAGTCAGACGCTTAACCGACTGAGCCACCAGGCGCCCCACCACCTCCTGAATTTTGATTTTAGGCATCCAGTTCTCTGACCAACGCCTCCTACTTTTCTTGCTTTCTTACTATTATCACAATGACACCCACAATTCTTTGACCCAATAAGAAGCCTGTTCCAATTACTATTGCTGTGTAGAAAATTATCACTAAGTTGATTTTTTTAAAAGCATTTTATTCTGCTTACAGTTTTGCAGTCATAAATTTGGGATTTAAAAGTCCTTGTCTGGGGCTTTTGGTGTGGTGTGGTTACTGTCAGAGATCAGCTGGCCTGGATGTCCAAGATGGCTCACTCACAAGGCTGGCAGTTGATATTGACTATCGACTGAGAGCTCAGCTGGGGCTGTCAACCAGCACCTACACCTGGCCTCTCTGGCATGGTATAGTCTCAGGGTAACTGGACTTTTTACAAGATGGCTGGCTTCCTCCAGAGTGAGTATCCTAGGAGGGCCAGGCAGAAGCTGCATGGCCTTTTATGATATAGCTTTGAAAGTCATATGGCATCACTTCTGCTATATGACTTTCATACCTATTGGTCAAAGTAGTCCCAAGACCCTCCAGATTCAAGAGAGAGGTCATAGACCCACCTCTCAGTAGGCAGTAGGAGGAGTGTCAAGGAATTGGGGGCCATGTTCTAAAGCCACAGATCTCCAGTATGGTGACCCTCTCATTGTTCTCACTGCCATTCAAGCTCTTCTCTCTTGCATCATCAATGTCTCCTTCTCTTCTGGATCATTTCCATCAGCAAACAAGCAAAATCTAGGAATAAACAAGGAATCCAAAGTCATGGTGTTTACAGATATTGTTATGCCTTCAAGAAAAAGACAGTAAAAGAATATCCTTTATGGTTTAAGAAAGGAATCTCACAAACAGTTATGCCTTTCAGAAAACAGATTTCTACCAATAAGGAAAATGGTCATGACAATAAATCAGAGTTGAAGTTTTTTAAGGGATTGTTACTCTTAGGAAATAGCAACAATCTCTGAAATCTCAATGTCTTAAAACATTTCTTCATACAGAGTAGGACACCCAAAGACAGTTACATAAAAATTGAATACAGAAGAGGACTGTACGTTTTCACACGAGTCTTCACACTTGACCAGGATCATTGTCCCACATGGGACTATACTGGAGCCTTGACAACATGAATCTCAGAGACCTTCCCATTTGTTGTGATGAGTGCAAAGGGACTACCCCAGCAAAGCACTCCAGGAAATATCAGGCTGGGGAATATTTGGGGAGAATGGCTTCTCAAGTTTCCCCTGTCCTTCCCAAAGACACACTAGACAGTGGTCAGCCTGACCAGGGAGAGGTCCTGAAAGGTTGTGGGAGGCCCAGAGTGGAGATGTACAAGGCCTCTTCCATTCACAAACTTGTTACCCTAGAAATTCCAGCATAATTTCCTTATTTGGTTGACAAAAATTGCCTTTATCAATCTTGCAGCACAGACTACAGGTTAGATAACAAGGACCAGGCCACTGGCATGATGCCCCTTTTTCTCTTCCCTGCCTCCTCCTCCCACCCTGTCACCTTCATTTCCTGTACCTCCAAATAAGCTACTCACCCCTGAACCCTTGTCCCAGCCCCTATTTTTGAAAGAATCTGATCTAAGGCACCCTTTTACTTATGACACCCAGTTTACTCTTAACAAAGCCTAAAGTTAATGGATGTTTCTATCCTCTTCCTGAACAGCATAAAGATCCTAGAAGACTCTAACTGGATTCACTGCAGTCCCAATTAAATTTCATTGTACATTTTAATTTTCCTTTTAGAGACACACAAGGAATTGTTATTTTTGCTTTAAAAAGGTTTTTTTTTTTTCTTTTTAGTGTTTTTACTTATTTTTGAGACAGAGAAAGACAGAGCATGAGCAGGGGAGGGGCAGATAGAGAGGGAGACACAGAATCCGAAGCAGGCTCCAGGCTCTGAACTGTCAGCACAGAGCCCGACGCGGGGCTGGAACTCACAGACCATGAGATCATGACCTGAGCCGAAGTCGGACGCTTAACGGACTGAGCCACCCAGGTACCCCTAAAAAGTTTTTTTAATGTTTATTTATTTTTGAGAAAGACAGAGACAGAGACAGAGCACAAGCAGGGGAGAGGCAGAGAGAGAGGGAGACACAGGATCTGAAGCAGACTCCAGGCTCCGAGCTGTCAGCACAGAGCCTGATGTGGGTCTCAAACCCACAAGCTGTGAGGTCATGACCTGAGCCGAAGTCAGATGCTTAACTGACTGAGCCACCCACGTGCCCTGGAATTGTTATTTTTGCTTTAAAGAGTCAATGTTTACTTAGATTTACCCAAATGTTTACCTCTTTATGTATTCTTCCTTACTTGCACCTCAGACCTTCCTGTGATACCCTTTCCTTTTGCCTGACATACAATATTTAGCATTTTTTTAATTGGGAGCTCTGTGCAGTAAACTCTCCATTTGTCTAGGAAATTCTTTATTTTGCCCTAACTCCCCAAAAATCATTTTACTGGATACAGAAATCTAGGTCAGGTAATTTGTTGCCACCAACATCTCAAAGGTATCATTTTGCTGTCTTCTGAATTGCCTTGTTGCTGCAAGAAGTCATTTCTCAGTCCCCCATTCTCTTGAAGACCATTTCTCTTTCCTCTCCAGCTTCATTTAGGACTTTCTCCTTTGTCTTTGGGTTTCTGAAGTTTCAATACAGTGGATCTAGGTGTCCATTTGTTTTTCTGTTTTTTTCGGCCTGAGGTTTACTAACCTTTTTTTAATGTTTATTTTTGAGAGAGAGAGAGAGAGAGAGAGAGAGAGAAGCAGAGAGAGTTAGAGGGGGAGGGGCAGAGAGAGGGAGACAGAGAATCCTAAGCAGGCTCCAGGCTGTCAGCTCAGAGCCCAACATGGGGCTCGAACTCATGAACCGTGAGATCATGACCTGAGCCAAGATCAACAGTCGGACGCTTAACCAACTGAGCCACCCAGGCTCCCCCTAAGCCTCTTAACCATATGGATTTCTCCATATAGTTTCCTCAGTTTAGAAATTTCACAGCCAGTGTGTCCTTGAATATCGCCTCCCCCATTTCCTCTTTCTCACCGGGGGCCCCACTCAGACCCCGTGGACCTTCTCATTCTAGCCTCTGTGGCTCTTAATGCCTGTACATCTTCCAGGCAATATCCAGGATAATTGATTCTCATTTATCTCTTAGTTCATGCATTCACTCTTCAGTTGTTTATTATTTGCTATTATTCAAGCTGCGCACTGAGTTTTACATTTATTTGAAATTAAAATTCAAGTGAAACATAAACTAATTTAAAACTTTTAGAACTTCCGTCTGGAACTTCTTTTCAGAAAGTTTGATTATTCTTCATAGTTTCTCAGTTTCCACACATATTTTCAGCCTTACCATTTATTACTTAAATGATATTGAACATAGGCCTTTTGTAACACATTTGATAATTCCATTACCTGAAGCGTACTGTCTGTGGTTACTGCTGGTTTGTTCTCATGATCCCTCAATATCATTCATCACCTTTTTTTTTTTTAACTTAGGGATGCCCATTAGCCTTGGGATTGCATTCGTGGGAAACTCTGTGGCCTAGGAGGAGGTAGAGACCACCAGGGAGAGTTTGTATTTTATCTACCAGGCACCTATAAGCATTAGCAACCTGAGGTCACTCTATATTCAATGTCCCATCGAAGGGTTCTTGGAGCACCCTGACCATATGAACTTGAACCGCCAACCTACACGAGGGCCAGCTTCCTCTTCTAAGTTTTCAGCATCTCTGTCTCTCTCTTGCACACACACACACACACACACACACACACACACACACACACACTTCACTTCACCCCAAACTTGAAATAATTTTCTTTGCACTCCCCGAAGGACAGAGTATTTCTCTAATTCACCCTAATACTGAGGGTTTAACTCTTTGAAGTCCAAGGTTTGCAGAGGATTGGTTTCTTATTAAATTCTCCTCCTTAACAGACTCTGATTTGTCTCTGTCTTCTGCGTTTCAAAGGGTACATATTCATTTTCTAGGGCTGCCATTAAAAAGTACCACAAAGTTGGTGGCTTCAACAACAAAAATTTGTTCTCTCGTATTTCTGGAGGCTAGAAGCCCCAAGTCAACATGTCAGCAGGGCGAGACTCTCTCCAAAGGCTCTAGGAGAGGGTTCTCCCTTGCCTCTTCCCAGCTTCTGGTGGTTTCCAGCTCCTTGGTTCATAAATGCATCCCGCCAATCTCTGCCTACATTGTCCCATGAGCTTCTCTCCTAGGTTTTTGTGTCTGTGTCCAAATATCCCTATTTTTAAAATTAGTCTCTATTAAAAAAAAATTGTTGATTGAGGGGGGGACACAAGTGAGCATGGACAGAGAGACAGAGGGAGAGAAACGGGGCTCACCAGAAGTGCAGCCCGAACTCACCTGAAGCAGGGCACGAGCTCACAAACTGTGAGATCATGACCTGAGCCAAAGTCAGATACCTAATGACTTGAGCCACCCAGGTGCCCAAATTTCTCTCTTATTATAAGGATACCAGTAATCGGATTAGGACCCACCCTAATCCAGTGTGACTTTATTTTAACTAATTTTATCTACAAAGACACTATTTATAAATAAGGGCACTTTTTTTTTTAGGTAGGCTCCATGCCCAAGGTGAGGCTTGAACTCATGACCTTAAGATCAAGAGTTGCACACTCCACTGACTGAGCCAACCAGGTATCCCAATACGGTCACATTCTGAGGTTCTGGGTGGGTATGCACTGTGGGGGAGGACACTATTTAACTATCTATTCATAGCATAGGCTATAAAACCCCAATCAAATTCTCTCTGTTCATCAAATGGCTCTGATCAAACACAGTATGCTGTGCTCCACTGCCCCTCTGGCCTCCCTTCTTACTTCGTCCCTTATTTTCTTATTAGATCATCAATGACTTTTGAAAACACTTTTTAAGAAAACAGTTTGTCCTACATTCTTTTACTGAAGTATAGTTGACACATAATGTTACGTTAGTTTCAGGTGTACAACATAGAGATTGGACAAGTCTATGCATTATGCTGTGCTCACCATCTGTCATCACACAATGCTGTTACAAGACCACTGACTGTATTCCCTACGCTCTACCTTGTATTCCCTTACATTCCCATTTACCCCATAACTGGAAGCCTGTGTCTCTCACTCCCCTTCACCCATTCTGCCCACCCCCCACCCCATCAGTTTGTTCTCTGTATTTATGGGTCTGTTTCTGCTTTTTGTTTGTTTGTTTTTTAGATTCCACATATAAGTGAAATCATATGGTATGTGTCTTTCTCTGTTTGACTTACTTGACTTAGAGTAATACCCTCTAAAGTCCATCCATGTAGTCGCAAATGGCAAGATCTCATTCTTTTTCATTGCTGAGTAATAATCCATTATATGTGTATGTGTATGTGTGTGTATATATATTCTATATGTATGTGTGTATAAAATATATGTGTGTATATATCCATTCTTCTATCATTGGACATTGGCTGCTTCCATATCTTGGCTATTCTAGATAATGCTGCAATAAACATATGGGTGCATATATCTTTTTGAAATGGTGTTTGTTTTCTTTGGGTAAATACCCAGTATTAATTACTGGATCATACAGTATTTCTATTTTTAATTTTTTGAGGAACCTCCATACTGTTTTCACAGTGGCTGTACCAGTTTGCATTCTTACCAATAATGCATGAGGATTCCTTTTTCTCCACATCCTTGCCGACACTTGTTATTTTTTGGTTTATCCTTCATTTTATGGGGCACCTGGGTGGCTCAGTTGGTTAAGCATCTGACTCTTGATTTCAGGTCCAGTCACAATCTCATGGCTGTGAGATTGAGCCCTGCATTGGGCTCCACACTGGGCGTGGAGGCTGCTTAAGATTCTCTCTTTGTCTCCCTCTGCCCCTCTCCTGTTTTCGCATGCTCTCTCTTTCTCTCTATATCTAAAAAAAAAAAAAAGTCCAAAACATTTTCATCAGGAAGTTCTATTTAGGAATCTAGCTTGCCATATTACATTTGCATTCATTTTATGAAAAGAAACTATAGGGGCGCCTGAGTGGCTCAGTTGGTTGAGCATCTGACTTCGGCTCAGGTCATGATCTCACAGCTCGTGAGTTCAAGACCCACGTTGGGCTCTGTGCTGACAGCTCGGAGCCTGGAGCCTGCTTCGGATTCTGTGCCTCCCTCTCTCTCTGCCCCAACCCACTCGCATTCTGTCTCTGTCTCTCTCAAAAATAAATAAACATTAAAAAAAATTGTTTTAAAGAAAAGAAACTACAACATGTAAGACTAGCTCAAGAAAATTAATGAATTATATGTCTATTTCACTTACAAGCATATATACAAAATTCCCAACAAAATACTAGATAATGAAACTCAACAGTTTATATTTGTAAATGCATTCTGATCCCAGAAATCCAAGGATGGCTCAATATCTCACTTTCACTTCCAATGGTAACCCACCACATTCATGGACTAAGAGGAAATTTGCATAAGCATCTCAATAGATGTGAATTTTATAACATTCAACAATTATTTATGATTTTTAAAGAATTATTTATTATTTTTTAAATGGCTTCCAGCCATTATGGAATAACTGCTATCAGACTTTCCTTCCTTCCAAAGGGGGTGTGTAGGAAACCCCAGAAAACTGAACAAAATATAGGGAGCAACTATTTTCAGACATTGGACAAAGGACAGCACAGGACTGTGTTCCCTAAGGGAATCAATGACATAAAGCCTATGATTGCCCTCATTTTCCACATAGAGGAACTTCTGGACTGTAGGAACTTCCAGAAATCAGAGTGTGGCAGTCATGATGAGTTTAAAAGACAGAGTTAGAGCTTGCAGAGGCCAAGGTATTTGGAATTTTCAGAGAGAGAGAGAGAGAGGATCAACTCAGAGAAAGAGTTCCAGAAATCTTTGATAGGGTCCCTCCCCCAAGTTATTCTACACAAGCAGCCTGCTGTGTAGTATACAAGAGAATACTCTTCAGTGCCCTCTCCAGATGTGAACATGAAGCATAAAACAAGGAAGAACCCTAAAGGACAGAGCTGGGAGCTTTCAAAACAAGTAACTTTCTCTTCTTCCAGGGTAGAGGTCTTCATTATTCATGCTTAATAGGATTTGGAAATTGCCACGGACCATAGACTGACATATTTCCCATGTTGCCTTTTCTAAATAGAGGTTTTATCCTTTTATCCTATTCTTACTCTCTCATGGCATATTTGGGACACATAAAATATTTTTCAGTCTATAAATCACTAAATTTATAAACTACTGTACATTGATTATGTTGGGAGAACAAACAACATATCATTTCATTTTCAAATCACTGGACCACAAGAATCTACATCAGACCCTTTTGAACAAACTGTACGTAACTCAGACAACCTAAACCGTGAGCTGGATGCTGCAACTGTTGGAACTGTTACAAATGGTCTCCCCTAGGGATGAAGTGAGCTTGTTCCAGATACAGCGGAGCGCACAGATAACCAGAATGGCCAAAAGAGAGTACTGCAGCAGAAACTGCCAATTGTCCCCCAACCTCTCTTCTCCTGTTCCTCTATGATTTTAGAATCCCTGATTTTCAGTCAGCCATTTAGCCTTCCAAAATAAATACGTATCTCAGTCCCCCTTGCACTAGTGGCACAGGGCAGCATCCAGGTACTTCCCTCAGGAGATCACTGGCATGAGGCATTTGTGCCCATCCCTATCCTTGCTGGCTAAAAATGGAAGCACTTGTTGGAGCAGTCATCTTGGATCATGAAGTAACCTTGGGAATGGAGGACATAAAGGCAGAAGAAAATAAAAGAAACCTAGATCTTTACAGACTTCATGGAATAGAGCCACCATTCAAGCCCAGGGACGGCTACCTCTAAACTCTTACATGAGATAAATAAAATTATCTTACGTAAACTGCATAAAATTGTACATGTCGTGTACTGTGTGATTCCAGGGACCCCACTAAGTGTATTCTGTGTGTTCAACCACACACAGCAACACTAAAATTTCCCTTTTACTTAAGACACTGTTATCCTGGGTCTTTGTGATTCGTGGCCAAACAGTATTTTAATTGCCACAGAGCATAAAGTGGGATAATCAATTTGGGGAGAAGTTTAGCAATACTTAGTAAAACTGAAAATACACATATCCTATGGACCCTATGATATACTATTACAGTGCTTCTCAAAATACGGTCCGTGGACCCTGGAGTTTCTAAAGGTCAACAAGGCCCAAATTATCTTTATGACACTAAGACGTGACGTGTCTTTCCACTGTGCTGGCATTCGCATTTATTGTGCAAAAGCAATGGTTAGGTAGCATAAATCAAAGCTGGGGTACCAAACTGTAACAGTAATCATTGAATTCTTCACTATGGTCAGAGGTCGAAGGGAGCAAAAAGCAGTTTCACTTAGGAATTTTGTTGATTAATGGGGCACCTGGGTGGCTCAGTCGGTTAAGCGTCTGACTCTTGGTTTTGGCTTGGGTCATGATCTCATGGTTCCTGAGTTCGAGCCCCACAGTGTGGAGCCTGCTTGGGATTTTCTGTCTCCCTCTCTCTCTCTGCTCCTCCCCCACTCACTCTCTCTCTCTCAAAATTAATAAACTTCAAAAAAAATAATTTTGTTGATTAAGCAATAAAAAATTTTAATTTTATTGTCTTGACACTTACCAATTCTTAATATTCAGGGTGATGGCATAAAGGACTACATACTAAAGTACAATCGTGTCATAGCTACTTTACATCATTGTTTATCTGGGCTGCTGAATGCATCACGTTTTTCATGAAACACCATTTTTACTTAAAAGAAAATGGACAAATGGGGCACCTGGATGGCCCAGTTGGTTAAGCATCTGACACTTGATCTCACTCAGCTCAGGTCATGATCTCATGGTTGTGAGTTCGAACCCCACGTCGTGTCGAGCCCCTAAACTGTGTTTATTCTCACTTGGGTATCTGGAAGACACTTTCTCAAAAATGAATAATGTAGCATGTCACTTCAAGGAAAAGAACTGATAGTATTTGATAAAATTTGAGTTTTTATGGGGCACCTGGCTGGTTCGGTACATTAAGTATCTGATCTCAATTTTGGCTCAGGTCATGATCTCACGGTTTGTGACATACAGCAACACATTAGCATCTGCACTGACAGTGCAGAACCTGCTTGGGATTCTCCTCTCTCTCTCTCTCTCTCTCTCTGCCCCATCCCTGCTCACACACGTTCTCTCTCTCTCTCAAAATAAATAAATAAACTTAAAAAAATTTTTTGAGCTTTTAAGCAAAAATTAGAATTTTGGAAAACCTGTGTCTATCACCATGAGCTTAAAGTTTCCCAATGCTTAAATATTTTTTGATAATATATAATAAAATGTGTCCAAATTTGGAAGATCTATGTAACTTAGTGAGCCAATATTTTCCAAATAACCGATGGATGAATGATGTTTCAAAATTATACATAAGTAGAAGATCCATTCAGCGTAAACATAACATACTTCAAGTATACAGGCAAAAAAAAAAAATGAAACCATGTTCAAGGGAGAAAACTATTGCCCTTTTCAACTGTAATATCCAATACTGGAGCAGTATGAAGCAAAGAGCTGGGAGCTCTGAGGGAAAGTACTGTGGGGGGCTGAGAAAACCATGTCCGAATGGACATCCACATCCTAACCCAGAACCTGTCAATGTGACCTTATTTGGAAAAAGGATCTTCACAGAAGTGATCAAATTAAAGATTTTGAGATGAGGAGATGATCCTGAATTACCCGGTTGGCCCTAATGTGATCATAAGTTTCCTTATAAGAAAAACAGAAGGAGATCACATAGTCAGACGAGGAGGAAGCGATGTTGTCCCTGGAGGCAGAGCCTGGAGTGGGGCAGCCACATGCTGAGGAACATCTGTGGCCACCAGAGGCCACCAGAGGCCAGAAGAGGCAAGGAATGGACTCTCCCTCAGAGCAGCCCTGCTGCCACCTTGATCTCAGCCCAGTGACCCTGATTTCAAACTTCTGGCCTCCAGGACTGTGAGAGAGTACATTTCTGTTGTTTTAAATCACCAAGGTTGTGGTAATTTGTTACAGTGGCAATAGGAAACTAACGGTGACCCGAGAATATTAAGCCGAGGCCAGCTGCTATTGAAGCACAAGCATATAGATGCCAATTGAGTCATGGGCACAAATGAGACCAGTTAGGGTTCACAGACCCAACAGACCCGACACATATCAAATATTTTACAGCCCTTCACCATCTTGAAAAGAAATTCATGACATAATCTAACATATTTTCAAATCAACATAATGGATTAATGAAGAGAAACAGAGACGGGAGACTGGCGGCCATTAGATACATAACAAGTCTGTTCCAGCACATTCTCACCTTCTCACAGTGCAGGCTGCCAATGAGTCCAGGCTCCATTCAGCCAACTAAGCACAGCTACAACTTATCCCAGGGCTTTAGCCCAAACACTGAATCCAGAATGTTTGGAGTAAGTACAGCCATGTCGATAAATTTGAACTAATCTACAATTCGTTCTTGGCTTTGTATCCTTGTAATCCATTCCCACACATATTCTCCAGTATTTTTTTGTGGATATAAATTGGCAAAAATCTCTGTTCTTTTATTGTGTGTCTTTGTTTGGGTTCTTCCGAAAGCAGAGCCTAAGGCGGAGACTTGGGTATAAGTGGTTTGCTCAGGAAGTGATGCCATGAAATGAAAGTGAGGGAGGGGGTGAGTGAGACAGGAAAGGAGGAATCAAAACATAGTGTTCCTAAGGTCACTGCTCTGGCTAACAACCTTGACTTGACCAGGACCTCCTGAGAAGTGTCCAGAATGTCTCCTAGGATTCTCCAATTATTCACCCACTGCCTTCTGTCCCCAGCCCCTGGGGTTACCTCTAGAGACTGGGCTGTGCTGCTAAGCAGGTCAGGTGGGCTCCTGTGGTGTCAGAGAAGGGCTCGGGCAGAAAGTGTAGATACACAGCAGGTGCCAGGGAGGCATCTCTGTAAACCCACTGTAATTAAAGGTGTGCTGAGGGCATTAGTCAAGACACCAGCCCTTACAGCCCTCAGATCTACCCACGCGCCACATTAAGTCCAATCTGTCATGATTCTTTGAGGTGAAGGCTGGTCACAACCTCTACAAAAGCCTTAACAGAACAAAAATAGTCCATACTATTGCAGCTGCTCCTAAGGCTATAACTCATACTCATTATTATCTCCCTTCTCTGCCTATTCTAGACTTCCCTCACCCTCAGCCAGCATTTGATGAAGTTACGCAGTCGTTCATTCCTGGGTGTTCTGAGCCCTTGGTTCCCTTGCCCTTGGCAGGCTGAGGCTGCTGAAAATGTCTTTTCACTGTTATCACTTGGCATGGAAGCAACCAGACCCCAAAGTAAATCCTCAAAGTACCAGACAAACTCTTGAAGGCCCCCTAAGTAGCAGTAACCCTATCTCCTCATAATCATCAGGATCAATTATCCACTCCTTTGCCTGCTGGTTCACAAGCATGAGGAGCTCAAAATGACCCTATAGGATTTTCAGACTGAGGCTCTGTGTGGGTGTCCTTCCCTGGAACCAGTGGAGTCCCCTCATGGAAATAAATGTTCTCTACCTGGGAACAGCAGAGTTTAATTTTGCAGAGACAGAATGTGCAAATTCTACAAACTGAGCTTTGGATGATGAAAGGATCATCTTTGGATGATGAAAGGATCCTGGTGCTCTGGACCACTGAGCATGGTGATGAAAGATATCCCAACCCATGGGTTCTTAGACCTGTGTCTTTGTTCCTGGATCCCTATATTGCATCTACTGGGGGATAGCACCATATACCGGGCTGTGATTCAGTGTATGTATCTGAACTCCTTAAGGTACTGTCCAGAGCTAGGACCTTTGCTAGAAAGATGTCATTCTATCTCTCTATTAGATGGGCTGCTTGTGGACAATGCAGGATATTAGAGAAACAGTGGCTCCCATGGCCATTCATACATCATTGTATCTCTTTCACTGCGAAATGAGTTTCTTGGCCCAAGATAATGTTATACATGATCCTATGTTAGTAAATCCAGTATTCTCTAAGCTCCTGCATAAGGACGTTACTCTGAGATACTGTGGATGTGTGGATGTGTGGGTGTGTGGGTGTGCGGATATGTGGATACACGGCTGTGTGGCTATGTGGCTACATGGATATGTGGATATGTGGATATAGGGAAGCAAACCCACAGCCAGAGCAGGTGTCAGTTCCAATAAGGATGAATCAATGCCGTCTCCTGGGTGGCAAGGATCTGCCAAAACCAACTTGTCACTGAGTCATCTAGGGATGGTGCCATATTGGGGCTCAGCACTGATACTGGCTGCTAAGAGGTCAGAAATTCAGTGACCATTAGTAATAATAATTCAGTAATAATTAAATAAGCCTCGATAAGAGAGAGCCCATGTTAGTGGACATAACTTGCACTCCTGCCAACATAGCAACTCCATTCACAGGCCCACCATTTAAGCACAAGGGTAGCCAAGAACACAGGCTGGATGACATCTATCCATCCACTTTGTCATTCGGTGACCCCTCCGCAGTGAGTATTAATATGAAGCACAAAGATGCACACATTTGTGACAACTTCATAGGCTCGTCTTCTTTTCCAGAATTCCTTGTCTCCAACATTCCCCTCTTGCTCTTTCCAACCAGCAAGACATCTGTCACCACTCAGAACTTCATGTGCATTCTTTCTTTAGGCCACTACTCTGTCCACCCCACTCCCTCCCTACAAAGTAGATATCCAAGTGTACTGCTCGAAGCTCTGCCCTCTAGAGGATTTCCCCCCATTACTTTCCTTTAGAGCCACTTTGAATGGGGCTGTAGTGCAGCAGTGATTCAGATCTGAATTTTTCTTCCTGTCTTCTAAGATAGAGGCATCAGTGCCACAGAGACATGGGGGCCACAGCCATCTCTTCCTGTAAATGACTGGTGCTCTCTGAACAAGCTTGGATCCAATTCTTTTTGTGCAATGAATTGCTGCTGAACCTACCCAACCCATTGGCTTCATGGGTCTGTCAAGATCTAGCTCAGGACAGGCAGTTTTGGTCACATGGTCATTTGGTGCCCCATAATCAGGCGCTAAGTCTCTACTTGGGTCCAGCAGTGTGCCAGAAGCTTCTTTCAAGTGGTGAGTAGTTCTCTACTGCAGCAGGCACGGCTTTGCTTCAAAACCCTGCGTACGCACTACAAATCTGTGGGAGCGTGCCAAAGGTGCCATATAGGGTCGCTACTTACCACAAATAAGCCCAACACTAACTCACCGGTTCTGCTAAGCGGCAGGGGAACCCATCCTCCAATCTGGATCAGCAGAGCCCTCCTTTGTTCTGGACTCCACTCTAAACTGACAGCTTTTCAAGTCACCCAACAAATGGGTCAGAATAGTATTCCCAAGCGTGGTACACGCCAACGCCAAAACCCAGAGGTGCGCCAAGTACTATGCGTCCTTCTTTGTGACAGGGTTGCAAGATACAACTTCTCCTCATCTTAGAGGTGATACCCTGGCTCGCCCTACAACAGTGCACCCTGAAAACTTCACTGATGACAGGCTCCACAACTTCTTTTAAGTTTCTATTTATTTATTTACTTCAGAGACACAGAGAGTGAGTGGGGGGAGGGGCGGAGAGAGGGGGAAAGAGAATCCCAAGCAGGCTCTGTGCTGTCAGCACAGGAGACCGAGGCGGGGCTCGAACTCACAAATCTGTCAGATCATGACCTGAGTCGAAACCTAGAGTCAGATGCTTAACAAACTGAGCCACCCAGGCGCCCCAGCCTCACAACTTCTGAGGGTTTCTCTCTCATCCTCTGCCATGCATTGTTTTATCAAGGACAGAATACTGGGCACTTCCTTCTTCACCATGTCCACTTAGCACGATGTCATCAGTGTTATGTGGAATGTCTGGATGATCGAGAGCTCAATGGATTAATTGTGATGGAGAGCAGGAAAGTTAAAACCAGCTTGAAGTAAGACAATGAATATGTTCAGCTGTTCCTCCTATAAAAACGTGAGACGCTTTTGGGAATTTACTCTTTACTACTGGAAATTGAAAAGAATGTTCACCAAATTGAGAACTGCATTACTAAGTGCCAGTGGTGCATGAATTGGTTCCAGTAAAAATATCTCACCTGACACAGCTGCTGTGATTGGGGATACTACTTGGCTAAGTTTGTGGTGTGGCTCACCACCATTTACTCGAATCCACCTGGATTCTGCAGGGGCCATTCAGGTGAACTTAAGATGTAACGGGCATCACCACTTCATGTCTCTGAGAGTGACAAATCTCTGCAGTCCCACCAGGAATGCAGCACGTTTCTGCTTTAGTATTGTGGTAGGGTCCCCTCCCTAAGGAAAGAAAAAAAACCTCAAGGCAACCTGGCTATACGCATACGTGACAACATCCGTTGTGATCTTGTAACATGAGACCACTTAATCAGACTACATGTTTGTGTGTTACCATATATGGGACACAAAGAGGTAAAAAATATATATATATATATTTTTAAAACTACACCACGAGGCATTCAGGGCTCAGTTCTTCGGGTACGAACCCAACTGAGCGGTGCCGGCAGGAATAAAGTTGCTTCCTGGAAAGAAAAGCCTCGGTGTCACGACTCTTCGTGCAAGAATCTTGCTACAGTGTTCTAGAGGACGTGAGAGTCAGTGTGGGGGTAGTTTCAGGGGCTTCACTTTGCTCATCCTCCCACGATTCTGATTCCACAGGTCAGGGATCAATGTATAGGCTCTGCCCACTGCTAGGTATAATTATCCCAAGATGTACTGGGACCAAAAAAGTAACCACAGGACTTGGGTCAGGATTCCATTTATTATGTGGCTTCCATAGTCCCTACTCTAACCAGTGTTTCATGATGCTTCAGGTACCTTGGCACAAGTGTCTCAGATCCTGTATCTAACAGCTCTTGAAAGGGCTGGATAGTCCCTTTCCCAAAGCAAATTATTTGTTAAGTGGCTCTAGGTTCCTCTGGGGAAGGATTAGAGGACTTTTTTTTTTTTCATATGCTTTCAGTGGCATCACAGGATCCTTCCTTGAAGGACCAAGCCTCCCTTTCAACCAGTGGACTCCAGGTCTCAGAACTGGCTCAGATTTAAACGGAGGGAGGGATCCTGATTTCCACAGCAGCAACTGACATCTGCCTTCTGGTCACAAATTCTTTGTTTCTTTCTGGTTATTCAAATCAATTAACACTCTAGTCAGCTGCCTATCTATTTTATCCCAAAGAACACTATGGTCCAACATGCATGGCCACAGATCCCTAGGTCAAGTCATTCTGGTTGCCACTCCAGTCTGCAGCAGAAGCAGAAATGCAGGAGGTTGTGTATTTTAGGTGGGACCCCACCAAGGTGGGGTGAGTCTGATCGGTCCTCAAACTGCCAAGGTGGGCCAAGGAGACGTTATACAGCACCAGGTGTTTGCTCCAAGGTGTGCCTTCTCCTGGATTTGATGTTCTAACTGGCCTAGGTCTGGAGGCAAGGGTAGTGGAGTCGGGCATGAAGACATTGGTTTCAAGCACGACAACAAGAGCTTCCTCTCAGAGGTGCGCTTCAACTTACAGGACAGCCTTAGCGGTGATTAGGGATGGAAGGCACCTGGAGTCATCAGAATTGTCCCAAGGGTCCCAAACTCTCTTTCACTCAACAAATGTTTATTCGGCACCTACCACGTGCCCCACACTCTCTACTCCATGGAGGGGAGTCACACACACCGTCTCCTCCTCCAGGTGGGACCCACACTCAGGATCGGGCGCTCAATGGCTGTCCTGCTTGCTCGACTTCCCCGGGGGAGGGGTTGGGGCGCAAACCTATCCAGCGAGTGGCCGCCGCCGCCTGCGCTGCCCCGTCCGCTCCCCGAGGCTGGCGAAGGCACATCTCCGTTCACCGGCACCTCCCTGGGTACACCTGCCCTTTAGCACCCGGCCCACCCCACTCCGGCCAGCGGAATAGCTCGCTCGCTGCCTGAGGACACACCGCCCCGCCCACGTGACCCACCTTCGCGACGCGCCACAGGGCAGCGCGACCAGCTGCTCAAGACATTTCTGGTCGGCCCACGTCGTTTCCTCGGCTCCGGCCGCAGGCCAAACAGCTGCCTGTCTTTTCAGCGGCCCCGCCCAGCGAGAGAGGTCATTGGTCTTCGCCCGGAGCAGGGGCGGGACGCTCCCTGAGCACGCAGGGTTTGGCTTTCGGAATAGGTGCGCGACCAGGGTCACGGAGAGAGCCGAGCGCCGCCGCAGAGAGCCGAAAAGAGCCGGAGAGACCCGAGTATGACCGGAGAAGAGCAGGCTAGCCGGAAGCAGACCCGAGCGCAGCCGGAAGGAGCCGAGTCTGCCCGAAGGGGGCTGAGCGCGACTGGACTTTGGGCTTGGCCCAGGCGCGCCATGGCTGCCGAGGGGACAGCTGTGGTCGGAGGCGGGGCTGTTGGCGGCAGCCTGGCCAAGGACGGCTTGCTGCAGTCTCAGTGCCTGGACGCGGCCCCGAACCGGCGGCGCAGCTCGTCGCTATCGCGTGACGCCGAGCGCCGAGCCTACCAGTGCTGCCGGGAGTACTTGGGCGGGGCCTGGCGCCGAGTGCGGCCCGAAGAGCTGAGGGTTGACCCTGTGAGGTGGGAGGTCAGGGGTCGAGCTCGGGCCCTCGGGACACCGCGTTTCGGCGGCCTCGCGCGCGCGGGGGCGGGGACGGGGGCGGGGCCGGCCTGGCCGGGGGCGGACGCGGGGGAAGCCCGGCGGGAGGGGGTCCGGGACGGGGGCGGCCGACCGCGGGCTCAGCGCACCCCGGTGTGGGTCTGCAGCGGAGGCCTCAGTAACCTGCTCTTCCGCTGCTCGCTGCCGGACCACCTGCCCAGCGTCGGCAAGGAGCCCCGCGAGGTGCTGCTGCGACTGTACGGGGCCATCCTGCAGGTGAGAAGGGAGTGTGGGCCGCAGCGGCCAGTGGCATTAGGACCTCCCAGCAAGCGTGGCGGGGGGGGGGGGGGGGGGGCTAAGCAGCTTGTAAATTACCGTAGCCACGCCGGGCTCTGGAGCCTGCGGGCTGTAGAGCGGGAAGTGAAGCGGTGATGGGAGGGGAAAGCAGACCCTCGGGTGTTAGCACCGCTCTGCCCGCTTTGTTGTCCGTCTTCCTTCAGGGCGTGGATTCCTTGGTCCTTGAAAGTGTGATGTTCGCCATCCTGGCGGAGCGGTCGCTGGGGCCCCAGCTCTATGGAGTCTTTCCAGAGGGCCGGCTGGAACAGTACATCCCAGTATGAGCCCAGCCCGGCCCTGACCTCCCTGAGGCACCTCCTTCCCCCCAGCCCCTGTTCCCCTTTCCAGTGCGTGCCTTCACACCCCTTACCCCAGGTAGGGCATTTTCCCCAAGACCCTGACTTCCCCCCCGCCACCCATTCCCCTACCCCTTCCCCCTCCTGCCCCAGCCCCCTCACCACCCTGATAGGTTCCTGGGTGCAGAGCCGGCCACTGAAAACGTGTGAGCTTCGAGAGCCGGTGTTGTCAGCAGAAATCGCCACGAAGATGGCCCGGTTCCATGGCATGGAGATGCCGTTCACTAAGGAGCCCCACTGGCTGTTTGGGACCATGGAACGGTGAGTCAGGAGCCTCCTCGGGGCTCCTGCACACCTGGTCTGAACCCTCCTGCTGGCAGGTACTACCCTGGGCTGCAACTGAATGTGTCCATGACTGTCCAGTCCTCCAGCTGAGCGGATTACGCATCCCAGTGTCGTCTAGTATGGTCTCTCCCAGAACAGGCTTCCAAATAATGCAGACAAGTCAGAAAAATCCATCAGACAAGTCATACAGTGACAGGAAAAAGGTAGATAGGAGGGAAGTAGGGAGGGATCACAGCGAGCATATCTTATTCTTTGGGCTTCAGGTACCTAAAGCAGATCCAGGACCTGCCCCACACTGGCCTCCCACAGATGAACCTGCTGGAGATGTACAGCCTGAAGGATGAGATGGGTAACCTCAGGTGAGGGAAGGCAGGGCAGGAGAACAGAATAGCACAGGAGGCAGTTCCAGGTACCAAATGGGGTCCTTCCCAGGATTTACTGAGGGCTGGGTCAGGGCCTGGCCCACGAGGGTGACTCCTACTCAGGACCCATGCCCCTCTTTCCCTGCAGGAAATTGCTAGACTCTACCCCATCACCAGTGGTCTTCTGTCACAATGACATCCAGGAAGGTAGGAGAAAGCATCTGAGTCTCCTAACCTAAGGTGAGGGGGGCCAGAGGACCCTGGAGTGACCAGAACTGCACCCCTTCTCCCAGGGAACATCTTGTTGCTCTCAGAGCCAGAAAACACCGACAGACTGATGCTGGTCGACTTTGAGTACAGTAGTTACAACTACAGGTGAGGGTTGAGAGAATGGTCTCCATGGGTCTGCTTCCTGTAGACCTGTAGAAAACAGACTAGGCCTTCCTCTCTGCATCCCAGCCACCCAGGGTATTTGGGGACTGAGTGTCTACCTTATTCCTCCAGGGGCTTTGACATTGGGAACCATTTTTGTGAGTGGGTTTATGATTATACTCACGACGAGTGGCCTTTCTACAAAGCACAGCCTGCAGACTACCCCACCCGGGGGCAGCAGGTATGTGGACCAGAGGCTGGGGAGCGGGACCTGGCCTATGAGGGACGAGGAAGGGGATGTCTGAAAAGAATATCAAGAAAGGATGTTCGCTGGGAAATGCTCCAGTCTCATTTCCTGACTCTTGTCTGTTGATCTCAGCTCCATTTTATTCGCCATTACCTAGCAGAGGTCAAGAAAGGTGAGACCATCTCCCAAGAGGAGCAGAGGAAACAGGAAGAAGATTTGCTGGTAGAGGCTAATCGGTGAGGAAGGATGGGTGGGGGCAGGGGTAGAGCAGGGTGCAGAGGAAAGGGGGCTGAGGAAGGAGGCAGGCAGGCCGACTCACAGGATTGCAGGTAAGGTGCCAGTGCCTGGTGGGGGCAGGGAGTGCAGATGAGGCTGATGGAGAGTGGTGACAGTCAGGACAGGGCTGGGGTTAGGGCAGTGGGGGAGAAGTTGGAGCTCTGGGGCCTGACCAACCTCGGGGATAGGATCCAGGTAATACCAAGTATGCTCTGAACGCCTCTGTTTCTCCTGCCCCCCTTAGGTATGCTCTGGCATCCCATTTCTTTTGGGGTCTCTGGTCTATCCTCCAGGCATCTATGTCCACCATAGAATTTGGTTACCTGGTGAGTAACCCAGGTGGGCAGGTTAGGTGTGACGGGAGGTGGGGTGCATCAGGGGCCATGTGCTCTCCAGGAAGTCTGTGGGCAGACTTGGTGGGGGCCGGGTGTGCCTGACCCACCCTTCTCACAAGTCTGTGGGGTGGGTTCTCCCCCAGGAGTACGCCCAGTCTCGGTTCCAGTTCTACTTCCAGCAGAAGGGACAGCTGAGCAGCTTCCAGCCCTCATCCTGACTCTCCACAGCCCCCAACCGCCAGATTTCTCCTGGAGTCTCCAGGGCAGGACCTTGGAGGGAGGGGCAAAGGGTGGGGAGGGGCTCTGGGAACTGGGCTGAGCCCTGGAGTGAGATTGGGGTTGAGGAGGCTGACCTCTCCCCACAGCCGGAAGATGGTGGGAGGGAACCCCTGGGCTGTGCACCTTAAGACAATAAACAAGCTTCTTCCTTCACACCCTGTCCTAGCTCTGCAGCACAAAGTACCAACCAAGGAATGCACACAGGGTGACAAAGTGACCGTGGCTCTGAACCTCACTTTCCCTTTCTGAAAAGCATGGCTGTTTGGTGCTCTGGGCTTGAGAGTCGTTAAGGGTCCACTCTGCCAAATGGAGCCCCTGGCCCTCTCTCTCCCTGGCTCCAGCTTAGAAGTGATGCACACTAGAGAGACTGGGGTGGGGGACTGGGGAGTAACGGGGGTACAAAGAGGGCCCTGGGGTGGGGCTGCCCAACCCTGAGCACTGGAGAGCAGGGGACAGGCAGCACAGCTGACACATGGATGACCTTTTCCCTACATTCAGCTATTTTTAGCTCTAATGCTACCATCCTCACGTGAGACCCTTTAGGCCCCCCCAGGTTCCCAGACCTCTGAGCAATCTCAGCTTGCAGAAACCGGGACCGCCCCCACTCCTGATTCCCACCACAGAGGGAAGGGGATTCTGGTTGCCGCCCCACATCTGTTTTCTCAACCCAAATTTGGGAGTGGGTGTCAGGTTCCCGGTGAGGGCGGGGCGGGGATGGCCAGGCCTGAAGGACGTGGGGACACGGGCCAGAGCTACTCGCCCCACACGCTGACAGGAGCGAACCCAACCCGTGAGTGGAGTGGGGGGCAACACAGGGCCACCGGTCCGGCTCAGAGTCCCAGACCGGAGCAGGGGACCAGGACGGCGCCGGGGTCCCTCCCAGGCGGGGCTGGGAGTGCCCAGACCCGGCCTTGCTCCAGACCAACTCTGCGTCTCGCCCCCACCCCGAGGCAGCCATTCTGCAGATTTTACGGCTCGACCCCTGCACCACCGTGACGGACCCTGCCCGGAACGCGGGCGCGAGGGTTCCGCGGCCGTTGGTCAGGCTGCGGGGCCGTGCGAAGCGGAAGGGCGGGGGACGGCCGCCAGCGCGGTGCGGGCGGGGGCGCGGCCCGGCCGGGGGCGGAGGGAGGGGGCCTCCGCGCCGAGGGCGGCCGGGGGCGGGGTCAGCCTGAGCCCGCCCGCGCACCCTCCTGCCCCCTCCCAGGTGACGACCAACCTCCAGGATGGCGGAAGCGCACCAGGCCGTGGCCTTCCAGTTCACGGTGACCCCAGATGGGGTCGACTTCCGGCTCAGTCGGGAGGCCCTGAAACACGTCTACCTGTCTGGGATCAACTCCTGGAAGAAACGCCTGATTCGCATCAAGGTGGGCGCAGGTGGTTCTGGCTTCTTCCAGCAAGTGCAGAATAGAGTCCTCCCGGAGACAGAGGCCAGGTGTCAGCTGCTGCCCCTTTGTTAAGATCCTCCACCCCCACCTTGGCTGGCAGTACTGCTGGGTGACAGGTTCTAGCAGTCCAGAAACCAGAGCGGCGCTCAAGGTGTGGCGGGGAGATGGGCATACAAGGAGTGGCAGAGGGACACAGTGAGTAATGGGGTGCTGCAGGTGTGGGAGTGTGGAGAAGGGGAAGACCAGACATGAGGGAGGAAGAAGAACACAACAGGTGAGAGACCCGGGACCCCACAGGTGCCTGCTCACCGCCGTCACTGCTGCTGTAAGTGTGCTTGTTTCTGCCCCACAGAATGGTATCCTTAGGGGTGTGTACCCTGGCAGCCCCACCAGCTGGCTGGTCGTCGTCATGGCAACCGTGGGTTCTTCCTACTGCAAAGTGGACATCTCCATGGGACTCATCTGCTGTATCCAGAGATGCCTCCCTGAGGGGTGAGAAGCAGGGCTATGAGAGAGGGCCGGGCAGGCTCTAAGGCCAGGGTTTCTGAGCTGGGCAGATGCAAGACAGTAGCCATTGGAGGTCCTAGGGCAGCCCTCCCTGGGGGCTGCCATCACCAGAGTCCCACATTCGTAAGTTTGTATGTTATGCATTCAGACACGAGTGTGCCCAGGAATGTTATTCTTCAGCACCTCCCCCAAGACGGTTTGTACCATCAAAACTTCAGAGTCAGAATTTCCCCAAGGCTGGCCTCAAGTGGACCCCCTGCAGCCCTCTCCCTTCTCTGACAGATGTGGCCCCTACCGGACCCCACAGACCCGGGCACTTCTCAGCATGGCTATCTTCTCCACGGGGGTCTGGATGATGGGCATCTTCTTCTTCCGCCAAACCCTGAAAATGCTTCTTTCCTACCATGGCTGGATGTTTGAGATGCACGGCCAGACCAGCCACTTCACCAAAGTCTGGGCTGTGAGCAGAAGCCAGGGGAGGGGTTCAGGCATCTGGTTTGAGACCCTGGGGGCCTCATTTGGGGTTCTAACTTGGAGGGGAGAGGCAGACGGGGCACTGGTGCCTGGTGCATAGGTTTGTCCTGGTTCTGAGGGTCGGGGGCCCAAGTCCTCAAGTGTTTGCTAGTTTGTTTCCATTATTTCCCCTGGTTCTCACCAGAAACACTCTGTGCTCTGTACGCCCAGTTCTGTGTCCGCCTTCTGTCCAGCCGGCGGCCCATGCTCTACAGCTTCCAGACATCCCTGCCCAAGCTTCCTGTGCCCAGTGTGCCAGCCACAATTCACCGGGTGAGGGCCTGAGTCAGACATCCCGATGTGCAGGCTAGGCTGGACCCAGAGGACTTCTGCAAACATAAGGAACTGTCCCCTGCAAAGAGCGCGGTTTAGAGCAATGGGGCTGGGTTGGAAGAGGGTCGGGACAGAGGTGGTTGTTGCTGTTTGGCCCCCACACTGACAATAACTTGGCTGGACAGTACCTGGAGTCTGTGCGGCCCTTGCTGGATGATGAGGAATATTACCGAATGGAGACGCTGGCCAAAGAATTCCAGGACAAGACTGCTCCCAGGCTGCAGAAGTACCTGGTCCTCAAGTCATGGTGGGCAACTAACTATGTGAGTCCCCTCCCGGGCTTACCCTCACCTCCGCTTGTGTCAGGGGGATCTGTCCCCTGCCCTCTGCCCCAGCCCTCACTGCTCCCTCCCTCCCGCAGGTGAGTGACTGGTGGGAAGAGTACGTGTATCTGCGCAGCAGGGCCCCCCTCGTGGTGAACAGCAACTACTATGTCATGGTGCGAGAGAATTCGGGGACAGGGAAGATGGGGGAGGTCCTGGAGGAACAGTCAGGAAGCAGCTTTAGGGCCGCAGAGATACCGGGGATCTAGAGAACTGGGTAGCCACACAGCCTGACGCTGTCAGTCTCAGAGTCCCCAGGCTCCGTCACTTCCTGCCTTGGTTCCCTTGCTGGCCTCCCAGCCGCATGTTCCCAGCTCTCCTAACACCAACCCCAGGGAATCTCCTTCATCTTGCCTCCCTTTTGTGTCACCATGTGGACCCAGAGCAGCTTCTCTGAGAGCTCAGGAGGTCACTGTTGGTCTCTAACCCTCCCATGGCCAGCCCCCCACCCCCAGCACATGCTTGTGCGCAGCCACCAGGGTCCCCCCACCGCCCAGCCACAGGTCCATGCAGCATGCCTCTCTCTCCTCTCCCGCTGTCCAAAACACACTGTGAACCCTGTGCTGAATTCCCCTCCTCCACAAAACTGTCCTTCTCACAGCTTATATATAGCTTGTCCACATCAGAGGTTTTAAACTGTTTTTTAGTGGTGGGAACTTCTTTTTCGATGCAAAATAAACAAAATACGAACAAAAATAGATTATGGAAAAGCAGATCAAAGACTCAGTCTGGGCAGAGGGGTTACGTGATCAGTTACACATTTCATCTCTGGCAGTGCACCCCGACCGAATGTGCAGGATGGACCGGGGGAAGGGGTCAAGACACCCTGTTGTTAGGCAGGGAGACCCAGGTGACCTGTGCACATTTGTCACACCACCTGCAAGCTCTGTCCTCCCTCTGTAGGACTTTGTGCTCATCAAGAACACAGACATACAGGCAGCCCGCCTGGGAAACATCGTCCACGCTATGATCATGTATCGCCGTAAACTGGACCGTGAAGAGATCAAGCCTGTGAGTTGTGTTGGGTTGAGGGCATGACAGG